>NW_019942600.1:204735-422240 GCF_002910315.2 Salvelinus sp. IW2-2015 | reverse complement strand
CATGAGGTCGAAGGTATTGTCCGTAGAGCTCCGAGACAGGATTGTGTCAAGGCACAGATCTGGGAAGGGTACCAAACAATTTCTGCAGCATTGAAGGTCCCCAAGAACACAGTGACCTCCAACATTCTTAAATGGAAGAAGTTTGGAACCACCAAGACTCGTCCTAGAGCTGGCCGCCCAGGCAAACTGAGCAATCGGGGGAGAAGGGCCTTGGTCAGGGAGGTGACCAAGAACCCGATGGTCACTCTGAAAGAGCTCTAGAGTTCCTCTGTGGAGATGGGAGAACCTTGCAGAAGGACAACAATCTCTGCAGCACTCCACCAATTAGGCTTTTATGGTAGAGTGGCCAGACGGAAGCCACTCCTCAGTAAAAGGCACATGACAGCCCGCTTGGAGTTTGCCAAAAGGCACCTAAAGACATGCAGACCATGAGAAACAAGGTTCTCTGGTCTGATGAAACCAAAAAAAAGATTGAACTCTTTGGCCTGAATGCCAAAGAGTCTGGAGGAAACCTGGCACCATCCCTAGGGTGTAGCATGGGGGTGGCAGCATCATGCTGTGGGGATGTTTTTCAGCGGCAGAGACTGGGGGACTAGTCAGGATCGAGGCAAAGATGAGAGATCCTTGATGAAAACCTGCTCCAGAGCGCTCAGGACCTCAGACTGGGGCAAAGGTTCACCTTCCAACAGGACAACAACCCTAAGCACACAGCCAAGACAACGCAGGAGTGGCTTTGGGACAAGTCTTTGAATGTCCTTGAGTGGCCAAGCCAGAACCCAGACTTGAACCCGATCGAACATCTCTGGAGAGACCTGAAAATAGCTGTGCAGCAACGCTCCCCATCCAACCTGACAGAGCTTGAGAGGATCTGCAGAGAAGAATGGGAGAAACTCCCCAAATACAGGTGTGCCAAACTTGTAGCATCATACCCAAAAAGACTTGAGGCTGTAATTGCTGCCAAAGGTGCTTCAACAAAGTACTGAGTAAACGGTCTAAATACTAATGTAAATGTTATATTTCAGTTTAGTTTTTAAAATAAATTTGCAAAAATCTACAAAAAACTGCTTTTGATTGATGAGGGGGGAAAACGATTTAATCAATTTTAGAATAAGGCTGTAACCTAACAACATGTGGAAAAAGTCAAGTGGTCTGAATACTTTCAGATGGCACTGTATGTATTGCAATACATACATATACTGTAGGATCTTAATTTGATCACCCTGTTGCAGGAGAACTTTCCTGCAATGGAGGAAACGTAAAACTTGTAGTGTATTTGAGGTTTTAAAAAGCTTCTGAAGTTGTCATATCTACTTTGAAATGTCAGACTTGATTTTCCGTCATGGAAAATTCAAATAATTATAATCCACATAATAATTGACATTCCCTTTTGCTGCAGGATAATTTTTTCAAATGAAGATCTTATATCTGTATATAGTGTGTTATTTTTTTATAATATATATATTTAAATACATTTAACCTTTATTTAACTAGGCAAGTCAGTTAAGAACAAATTCTTATTTTCAATGATGGCCTACACCGGCCAAACCCGGACGACGCTTGGCCAATTGTGCACCGCCCTATGGGACTCCCAATCACGGCCGGTTGTGATACAGACTGGATTTTAACCAGCGTGTCTGTAGTGACACCTCTAGCACTGAGATACAGTGCTTTAGACCGCTGCACCACTCAGGAGCCCATTATACAGTATGTGGACAGATATATGTATATGAACTTTTAAAAGTTAGATTTTCACTGGACAGTTACTTTAAAACAGCAATTTTTTTCTCTCTGCCTCATGGCAAAATGTGTAGAATTGCAGGAGATTAGCTTTAAAACTGCAACATTTTCTCTCAGACTCAAGACATGTAGAATAGCATTATAAAACTGCACATTCATCTCTATGGCCAATGGCAAAATGTGTTGAAATGCAGGAAGTTAGCTGCAGGAAGTTAGCTGTCCTCCCCCAACAAAAATAATCCTTCCACTTATATTGTGTTTTCAAAATACCCCTACATATACCCCTCAAGAGAGGCATAATTAGTCATGTCAAACTGTGTAGAATTGCAGGAAATGTGTTTTAAAATCTCGGGGAGGACCCCCCCCCCTACTGTTTGGCCATCCCAATATCTACACCACAATTTCGCCCTTGGTTTGTACACATGAGCGCTTTGGACATAGGGCATATTTTATAGACATATAACAACCCTGGCATGACTGGCATGGTAAACTATAAATCCAATCCTCTGAGGGGGTTTGCGGTGTCTGGTGCTCCGAATTTTAATTGCACCATTGCACCACCACGAAAGAAGACTGCCATCAGAACGTAATGAAACACCACTAAAGACATCTGTCAAATCAGAATTTATAACAATAATACAGCCTGAGACGTAAATAAAACAGATGCCGCCTTGGTCTCATCTAAACACACACGCACGCACACACACAAGCAGTCAGTCCCGAGTAAAGAAAAAACATACACACCACAAATAATTACTTGGTCAGAATGTACAACACAGACCCTGATGATTTTAGCAGCATGTAGTATTCCTTCATATGATAGCACATACAGTACGATATTAGACACACACACTTCATATCCATTCACACCTCAGAAGTGTGAGAACTGTCTCAAAACACACAGAGTATCCCCTAACGCCAAGTCCCTGATTCTTAGGACTTGTGTTTCCCATCGCCTAATGGCCTGTTTTGCTTAGACATGGGACTCCAGTTACAAATGTGCACGCTGGACAGCGTCCAACAGAAGTCAAATAAATAAAAGCTTCAATCCGAGAGGACACTTGAGCGCTCCATTCGAAAGCGATTAAATTGAGGAGTCCAGACATCGCCATTTTTCCTCAATCAAAACCCTGTCCATCTTTCACTCTCTCGCTCGCCATCGCTCTCTCTCTCTCCATGTCTCTCTTTCTCTCCTTCTCTCTCCCGAATTCTGGCAGTCACGGCAGTCTCCAAATTGTCTGTTTGGGCGGACGCCCTGAGAAAGATGAGGTGAGAAGCGTCTATTCTGCTGCGGATGTGATGAAATTGAATGCCCCCCCAGAGTGAAATAACACGTTAAGTCCTGCCAATATTTACACTGGGTCCTGCGTCGGTAATGGACCCTACTATTCATCACAGCATTGTTGGGAGCTCAGGGAGAGGCAGGTTGAAACCATTAAAAACAATCAGACAAGCAGGGCCCCATCAGTGGCCATCTGAAAATGAACAATACCATAATAATTGCACTTATTATTATGATTGTTTACTGCTAGGTCAGATAGCGCCGCCGACAACCCCAATGAGGTTAACAATGATGGAGAACCTGGGAGGGGCGGGTTGGAGGTTTGCGGAGTTAGCCATCTTGGATAATGGATATGTGTTGGATATGTGTTGTGTGTGGGGATTGAGGAATCAGACGCTAGGCCAGATATTGTAAGCCAAGTTGATGTCAGTTTCTGTACAACAGTATTACCAAAGCCATGACAGAGACCACACGACATATGGTCATTCTGGGTAGAAACAGCCTGAAATGCAAATAGGGGAAAATTGAACCATAGTCATCATACCGTAAGCTGCTAAATTACATTAATTAGCAATTAGTTGGCTTTTGAGACTTGTGTGAAGAGAGAAGAGCTAGCTGTGATTGATCGTCAGGATCTTCCATTTCATTTTCCAGACTTAACATCCAGGGCCCCAGAGAGAGCGAGTTCATCAGACATCCATTTCCTTAATGAACCAGACCATTTCACTGATTCTGTCTGATGTTCGCAGAACCACAGTCCTGTGTGTGTGTGTGTGCGTGCGTGCGTGCAATAGAGAGACAGAAGACAGAGAGAGGAGTCTTAAAAATGCCTCTTACACGTCTCTATCGAGTCTGTATGAATTGAAATAAGCCTATATGTTCACATTTGTGTTGGTGTTTGGGTGTCCTCTGTCCTCAACAAATCACACATGGACAGACAGACTGACAGACATACGGAGGGTGGTCCCATATCAGACATCCCATAACCCCGCAGCGCCATAACAACACCTTCAGTACCCCGACTCCTGTCAGACAGCGGCCATTAGCTTAAGCCTGAGCCACTGACGGAGACACTACATGTGTTTTCACCCGTCTGTGTTTCTAGCATGGCTGTTGTCACCAGCTAGTGGGGGGTCTCCTCCGGGGGTCAAACCCTCCTAGGATCCTCCCTCAGAGAGAGGTAGAGAGAGAGGGCAGAGGGTCTGGGTATTTCCTAAATGAGACTTGAGGGGTACGAGGAGAGTCAAATGTCCTCGCCTTTGATTTATTTCCGCAGTTTTTAAGGCCAGGGCCACCGAGAAGGCATTGCCATGGGAAACGGTCGCTGAAGAGGCATTACCATGGGAAATGGTTGCCAGGGAGAGACAGATAGGTGAAGCTGGCCTGATGCCAGTGACAGGGGACGGACGGAATATCGCTTTGGGCTCGAAGGGCTGAGTCGCCGCTGGGTTTAGAACGACCAGAGAGAATCAAATGTACTGTTCTATGGACAGAGAGCACTCTCTGTTACAGAGCAAATATTATGTTGTTTGTCTTTACGTTTTTAACAGTTCATTTAATTGTTATTTAACTTTATTAACAACATTATCACTATCATTTGGAAGGAAATTCTGTGACGATGCAAAAGCATGCCATCCCTTGATAAAAATTACTTTAAAATCAACAGAACTTGTGTCAATGACTTTGTACGAGCTAGTCTGCCTGACGTTCCATTCATGATCCCCGTCTCCAGGAATTCTCATCAGACTCCAAACCTCCCAGAAGAGGAAGAAAGAAAGAGAAAACAACAACACAAGACATTTCTAGCGCCCTACTCCACGCTCCTTTTCCTCTCAGTGATCCCAGCGGTCACCATGGCAGCAAGGTCACAAGGTCAGCCCTGCAGACGAGGCCACACCAGTCAGGGTTCAGACAGGTCACAGAGTGACCGGGTCAAAAGTTCACCGCCCAGTGTTCTCCAGCCAAAAAGTCCCTTCCTCTCTGTGGGAGTTTTTTTGTTTGTTGCTGGCACAGACAGAGTATACATATAGGCGAACACTTGTTCATGGTCCATTTCCATCACCTTCAAGCTCTGGTAAATGCTCTTATTATCTTGGATATAGTTTTGCTAGCGGCTACATTCTACTTAGGATAGGCAGATGTTGACGGAGAACTGATGATGTGCTTTACACACACACACACACACACACACACACACACACACACACACACACACACACACACACACACACACACACACACACACACACACACACACACACACACACACACACACACACACACACACGCAGTCTGTCTGTTTACTCCTCCTTTCACTCAGGGACATAACTCTACTTCTTCTTCATCCATTATTCCATAAGATACTATGTGTCGTACATTTTAATGTTGGGTTTTTCAGGTACTTTGAATATCCAAATAAGTATTCATCAACCTCGTTCAACAGTTTGAGATGAGTTTTTAATGTCACAAAGACGTATGAACCATGTGAAACATCTAATCAACTCAGTACAATAAAACGCCAGTGCAGTGCATTTTTTAATGAATGTGTTAAGTGCTGATGCATCAGAAAAACCGAGTTGGACAATGGACATTGGATATGCAATGTTTATAAGGTCAGGGTTTTAACAGTGCACTAAACAGTGTCACTGGTGTCATCATTGGACAAGCAATCACAATACGTAGGACAAATGTTTACAGTGAATGGAACAATTACAAAGCGCCATAAGCATCAATCTGCAGGACATATGAACTATTTGGAAAATAGATCTAGCAGTAAAACAAAAATGATGGCAGTCAATTTGACTGATTATATATTTGACCATTTTTACAATTCAAGACGGGTTTTTTTTGTGTCAGATGCAAAAAAAAACGTGATGAAAAATGATTTGCCCAAAGATGAATGTATTATGCTGCGTTTTCTTCATTCACCATTTAACTCAAACCGACCTACAAACTCATCGTGAAATGTTTTGCAGTATTGTAATTCATTCTCGCTATTTCTATTTCTACTGTATTTTAACAGTCCTTTTTAACTTTGTTCTGGTAAGCTACTTGACTGTAATTAGCATGAATGGAGTTAAGAGCTTATACTAAATAAAACTATGAATAAATATAGGAGGGTGTAAAATAAGGGAATGGTTTCACATGAAAATAAAATATGTCAAAAATTTAAAGGGGCTTCTTCCATAAACACAGGTTAGCCTATTTCTTTCTGTGCACTATCAAGTGTTTGGTAGATAAATAAAGCAACATTTTCCACAGTACATTTACTGCCTCTCTACATGCAATACTGCCTTGATCATTTTTGTATCGTCATAAGTACACAAAACACAATTGAACAACTTTCCATTTATTTTCAATATTGGATATTGTTAACGGTATCAATTGTCTTTTCTTTACCCAACATTTTCAGATATGATCATTCTTTAATGTGGGACTGTAGTTATCCTGCAATTAAATGATCCTGAAATGGCCTCTATACTACAACAAAATGAGCCTTCACCAGTTATACTTAGAATGCAATATTCATAAGACCTATTTCCTATCAAACACCAATATTGCTCCTAAAATTGGCTTAACACACCTTGAAATATCCAACTGCTATACATTGAAGTATGAATATTTGATTCTAAAAAAGGAAAGCTTTATTTTGCTTCACATAATGGCTTTTAGGATTTCATGGCTCACTTCTGTACACTAAACCACTATTGAATTGCATGTAAATGTATTTAGTTGAACAACAACATAACCCTCATTAAAAATAGGTCTATCATTTGCACAAAATAAATTGAAAAGCATTGACAAGTGTATGTAAATAATCAGATGTACAATTTGACTACAGTATGTGTAAGCTGTGGTCAGTGGGTGCAGAGTGGGGGTTGACATGGATACAGTAGGTGATAGAAGTCCCTATTGTTATATGAAACGAAAACACTCTTCCCGATCCTGAACAACAACACCACAATCTGTGCATCCATCCCTGTGCTGTATCTTGTAATGTCAAAGGCATGAAACACTTAAGGTAGCAATAGCACCTATTTGAGACAAAGACTAAGTAAAGTGTCCACGAGGGCAGGGTCATACCAAGATCAAAATGCTTTTCTCTAGGGAAATGATGGGCAATTTTGCCCACAGCATTCCACTGAAACTTGAGTGGCAGCGAGTCATTAGAAATCACTTGAGACCATGTTATAATATTCCCTCTTTTGTCAGTCCTGTGCAAGTTTACAATCTACAATTGCAATGACTGATGGTACGTAAACCTTGCATCAAAGTCACATCCAGGTAAAGGATAATACAATTTCAACCGGTTGTGATTTATTCAAAGGGTTTGCAAAATCACAAAACAACCAGGTAAGCCTACCCTTGACATTATTTGACTATAATAATTCATGCATCCATTAAGCAAACAACAACAAAAACATTGAGCCTCTGCAGTAAGGGCCATGTTTTCCATGTCCTCAGGCAAAAGAAGTCAGCCGTGTCAGAATAATGAGGGTCAATGGTAATATGGAAATACGTTGTACTTCTGATACAGGAGACTTTTTAACAAGCATTGACCTTACCCCTGCCTCTCACTCCAATACGCCCTCTGTCCTACTCTCTCCCTCTATTCCCCAGTGTGTGGCAGTACTGCTTTGTCACCACAGGGCGGAGAGCGAGACGCCGAGACCACTACTGCATGCGTATCAGGGGCTGAGGCTTCCAGAAGCTTCCCACAAAAACCACAGGGTCAAAAACGTGCCACGTTAGAGTGACCCCCGAGGTTCCTGCCAAGGCTGAGCTTCTTCTTCTTAAAAAAAACTTTGAGAAAACCCCCTTCCCCTCCTAACCATAAACCCCCTCCCCTCCACTCGCTTTACCCCCTTCCGCCACTCGCAAAACAAACACCATTTCTCCCCCTTGGAGACAGATTGTAAACTTGCCCTGCCTCTGAAACTCTGGAGGAGCGATGGCCCTCCATCCAACATCTCTACTACAGCAACCCTCCCTAACCCCCACCTTCACCCCAAAACTCAAAACAACCCCCACCTCCCACCCCACTGCTCCAAATCTAACTGCYCTCATCCCTCTCTGGTGACGCCTCCCGTTCCCCCTACAGTCCTCGTGCAAGCCTCTTTTTCCTAACTCCCTGGAGGTGTGGGATGGGATATGGGAAGGAAGAGAGTCAGGGTAGGGTAAGGGAGAGAATGTTGTCATCCAGTCTAGGTTTTTGGGGGACGTTGGGGGGTGGGGTAAAGTGGCGTACACGGTCAGGTCACCAGTTCCATTTGCGGGTGAAACACAGTTCACATTACCATACGGGCAGGAGGGGGGCTGGGGGGCAAAGGGAAGGGGACTGAGGGGGTAGGAGGGGTGGGGTGCCACAATGGCGGCTCCATCTGTTCCTGTCGCCGATTACAAATCTGGTGTCACCCACCTCAGTGGAGACGACAAGCCGCACCATTAGAAGAATAAAGCACGCGGGCGCCACCGTCGACCCCGTGCTGGCACCCAGGTTAGAGCCCGGCCAGAGAAACAGCCAATTCTCCCTGTTAAATACCTGATAAGTGACAAGAGGGGGCCCTGAGTCGGGGTAGGGGGGGTACTGGTGTGGTGCTTGGGGATGGTTGAAGGTATGTGCTGTTTCGTCGTCGGTCGTCACTAGGTGAACAGCGTTTGAACCCTTGAACTGTGTTTGCCCTTTCTCACTCTCAGCTAGTCTGTCGTCGTCCTCTAAAGCATGAGCTGTTTTCCATTCTTTTGCCCCAGCTGCTCATTCTCTCTCTGGCTCTCTTCCTGATTCCAACGAGTCATTTGTTTTTCGGCTACCTTTCTTTTCTGTTTCTCTGGGAAACAAAATGGTTTTGGTGTGAGGAAAAAAATGGGGGAATGCGGTGACCTCCACCTGGGCATGGCTTGGTGCCAATGGATACGTTCAGGTCAATATAAGGAAAATGGGATTTATTGAAATACGGACAATATTAATATCCCCTATGACAGCTCTGATTGTGGAACTGAGGAACGTACACAAACACAGACTATAGTCTAGAGAGAGTATCGGCGGATATCTAAAGAGGTCTAATTCATGTGTTATTTTGTGGAAGGAAAAACGTTGCCTTAAAAGAGCTGTAGTTTTCACCGTAATGAGTAATTGTACCTCTGAGACCATGGTTTAAAGACATATTTATCGGTCATGATATTTTATCTGAGAAATAAACATAAACAAAAAACTGTGTAGTTGATTAGATTAATAAGACATTTCAACAGAAATAATATTTTAAAAGTTATACACGCTACTGAAGACCTGACTATTTTTGACGCATATATACGGCTAAGAATTTAGTTGCAGCATTGCGGGTATTTGAAGACGAAGTGCAGCACAACAAAACAAGGAAAATGTCAACCGAATATAAAACGTCGCCCGCCCATAGTTGCTCTGCATATAGATGCTGCATTGGCTCCCCTGTGCAGTGCTTTTGGTTCCCATCCTAACATGGGAACACGAGCTGAACCCGTGAACTGAACTTGAACCATCCTGGTTGTCAGTATCATTGTCATAGCAAGAGGACAGGACACGCATGGGCCTTTCTCTTTACACCCAAGGAGACATATTTAATTTTCACAAAGGTCCCCAGCTCCAAAAGCACAAGAGGAAAGGTTGTTAACCCTGCAACCTCCGTGCCATGTTTCCAAATTGTGGGGAAAAGGCTGGGTGAGTGGGGGGCTAGGGAGCAGTGAAGTGACATGAGGGGATTTACTACTGGTTAGTTTAGTTGCAATTGAATTGATCCATAAAGGGTAAAGAGGCAAGATCTCATAGGCAGAATCATTTATATGGGATCACTGGTCTATTTTTCTTTCTGATTTAGGTCTGTTCCCTAACTCGGTTACTCTTCTTCTTCCGAAATGAAACACCTTTATTTGAGGTTAAATAGAAAGGGATCTGTCATTTGGTGAGGGTGGTGAACAGGGGGTGAACTCTGAACTCCATTTACACTCTCTCAGAGGGCGGGGGGAGGGCGGGTTTCTGAGGGGTTGGAGGGTGTATCGTAATGACTCCGTCTTTCCTCCGTCTTTCCTGCATCTTTTACAGATGGTATTTGCTTTGAAGGCAAGAGAAAAATAGACAGATAAAAAGGGACGGAGGGCAGAGGAAAGGGAAGGAGATGGCGTCACTTAGCCGTGAGGTGGCAGTGTTTGGAAGGTTTGGTTGATTTTTAGCAGCTAGTGAGCTTCCACATCATCGCTAAATCGGGAGGGGGTGGTGTGTGGGTGGACGGGATGAGGGAAGCAGAGCCTCGTCCCCACCTCTGCAACCGACGTCAGCAGTGATGAATGAGCGGCGGGATTGGGCAGCCCCTTGCGTCACGTGGCGCATTTTTGACGAGGGGTGGAGCAATGCGTGATGCGCCACTGGCAGCCATGACAACAACTAATCCCCTTCGACGGCCCCTCCCTTCAAACGAGCACACACAAACACTCACACAAACATACAGATAGACACACATACGTATATATGCAAACACAGCATATAGACAAACAGCGTGGTACAAAGGTGCCTTTGTGAGGGGACCGGTGAGGCTGCCAATGCTCAAACACTCCCACGGAGCTGTGTACAGAGGTGTGTGATCCACAGGCTTTGTTGGCTGGCACGTCGGCTGCATTAGAACAGAGAGAGGGAAAAGGCTGTAAGGGCCTTCAGCCGCTCGCTGTGTGTAAGTGAGGGTAAACCTACGTGAACCGTACATACACCTGCTTTACAAAGCCACTACCCCAAACTATATACCAAGTATGCATAATGGGCACTGCCGTTCATCTACTGTATGAGCCTTGCAGTCAAAATAGGCAATCTTCCTCATTCAGTCGTCATCGCTGAGAAAGGTTGGGGTTGGGTCCGGACATCTTACAATCACATTCAGTCACTCATTAGAACGTAGATCCAGCACAACTGATCACAAGGAGGTCAAAAGGTCACGACCCCAAGCCGACCCCATCGGCCATTGATCCGACCAGGCAGAAAACCCACTTGGGTTCACAGACAGGCCAGCAGGTGCATTACATACAGTCAGACACAAGTGATGTCATCTTTCCGAGACAGTCATCTTGCTGTATATTTCCAGGTGGGGCAGCTAGTGTTAGTTTCTCATCTCTCTGAACCAACCACAGTAGGAGGACCATGCAGTATTACTGTGTCCATGAGGGTCCTGCTAGCAACAGAAGGTGTAATAAAACTGTAATGTCCCCTCCTAAACCACCTGCCCCTCCTCTCCACCAACACTAAAGAGCCCTCCTGCTTCTCTCCCTGAGGGCTGGTGTCTGTCTGGACACCTGGATGGTCTTCGCTTTGAAAAGGTAGCTAGGTAACCAACCACCCCCCGGGCCTGGAGGGGTGTCACACGACTTGTCAGAAGGTTCAAAGGGCTCCAGCCACCTTCGCCCCACAGGGCTGGGTCTCAGAGGTCAAGGGAGTTCCNGGCCTGGAGGGGTGTCACACGACTTGTCAGAAGGTTCAAAGGGCTCCAGCCACCTTCGCCCCACAGGGCTGGGTCTCAGAGGTCAAGGGAGTTCCCATGATATAATATCCCCTAATAAGGATCTTGGCTGTGTGTGTGTGTGTGGTGGAGGGGGGTCAAGGGGAGGCAGGGCGATGAAAGGGAGGAGGGTGGTGGTGGTGGTGGGGTTGAGGGTAGAAGAGTGCAGGTGCTCCTGTTAGCCTCAGCACTGCCAGCAAGGAGAGTGGCATTCACCATGGTGCCAGCGAGGGGGCAGCTGGGAGTAGAATTTATCACCGGGCAACGTGCCTCCCCCACCAGCCACAACTCCCTTCACTATGTCCGCACTGCACATACCCTCTGGGGCAAGCTGTGCCAGTTTCCATTTGATGAGCTTTGTGAGGTGGATCTGATAGATGACTGAGTATCACCACACTGCAAAGCTCCATTCCCTCCTCCCCTCTCCATTTCTCTCTTCTCTTTGAACAGTTTGCCTGTCACCCCTTTGCTATTCTTCACTATGAATGAAACTGAATCGAATCTAACTTTATTTAAAAATGCCTTTAATACTCTCTCAATACATTACACTTAAACAATGATATGGACGTAAGCAGGAAGCACTGAGATTACCACCGTGAGACGGACTGACTGATGAGGAATGAGGTAATCCAGTGGTTTGGAGTCACAGGGGGATTAGGATACAGAGTAGAAACTGGGTTTCCTGTCTAAGGTCACAGTGAGTTCTAAAGGCCGTCAGCGCTGGAGAGGAGAACCTTGAGACTGACAGGCCGACCATTCTGCGTATTCCATCATATTCCATCATAGTGCTCCACCACGCCACGCCTCGGATAACAGGCCACCACAAACCTTCACGAGTACAGCAAGCACGCACACATACAGGCACGCACACATACACAGGGATTTCTCTGCCATTGAAATCCTTGGGCGTGCCGCCTAAGCGTTTTTTGGGGGTCGCCGAAGTCCAAACTGTGTAAAAAAATATGTCAACTTAATTTTCAGGGTGGCTTTCAGTGTAAAGTTAAATGACTCAAATAAGATACAAAGTATGAAAGATAATGGACCCACATCTTTTTTTATAATAAAATCTTTGAGAACTAATAATCACCTAAATAAAAGCTAGACAGTCAAGGAGAATGTAACATTCCAAAAACAATGAATTTAGCAGTTTAAATGGTGATATTGTTTGATTAAAAGGACACAGCATTAGCCAAAATGCATAGAAATTTGCTTTAAAACGGCAAAGTATTTTGTCAGCTCCATGTAGAATATGTAGAGTTGCAGGAAATTTGCTTTAAAACTGCAACATTTTCCCTCAGCTACATGGCAAAATGTGTATAATTGCAGGGAATTAGCTTCAAAACTGCAAAAATTTCTCTACACCTCCAAGATGGGCCTCTACAATGTTCTTTCTAAATTTGCCGCGCTGAGGGGCTGACCACGCCCCATGCCATGCCCATGCCACACCCCCTGCCACACCCACCACCTAAGCCTCTTTTAAAAATAAAAATAAACCCTGCATACACAAATACATACAACTTTTTGGGCCAAAACTGATTTGCTGCTGAAATAATTTTAGAGCTCATGTGTGTGACACATTTTGAATCATCTGATGCCCCCACGCCAACCCTCCACCTCTTCATCTGGCCCTCCTCTTAACCAGCATCCCCAATCCTCTAAGGGGCATTGATTATAGCCCCATCCATCAGTGGCTTAGTGGACTGGAGGGCACAGTGTCGGGTGTCCTGGCCGACAGGGGCGTCGTGCATCCCAAAGATTTGAGGGGTAAAAGCTTGAAAGGAATCTTCTTATTCAGTACATTTAGTAATTGCTTGCTTTTATAAAGTCTACCAACTTTGCCAGCAGACATGCCAGCTAAGATAGTTAGACAAGCTGAAATGGCCTGAAATGGCTTCTTGGTAGCTAGTTATGAGGTTGGGCTAGTTAAAGTCAACTTCATAAAATTGCTAGGTTGCTAGTAGGATTACAGAGAAAAAAATAATATATACATTTTTAAACAGGACAAATCTAAGGGGGCACGTGCCCCTGTGCCCCCTATGGGCATGACGCCTCTGCTGGCCATGACACCAGACCCAGCGCAGACATTGAGAGGGAGTCAAGGCTTCGGAGGCGTGGGACACACACACACAAACATATACACACACACATATCCTCACACACACACACTTGCCTTTAAATCTCAGGTAGTCAGGTGTGAGACAGCGGCGCTATACACAAGGCTGATTTATGACTGAGGGCCCCCCTCCCTCTTCTCCACTCCACTCCACTCTCTGACAAGGACAAGTACCCCTCACGTGAGGGACAGACAGGAGGGACGTGGATGGGGGGTGGAAGAGGGGCAGAAACCCTTCAGCTAGTACTGGTTAAGAAATACTTCAAGCACCTTCATAGAGTCCATTCGCTGAGCTGTGCGTCTGTGTGTGCACCACAGTAGCAGTGTTTCAGGTTGCAGTGAGCTGTGCGTCTCTGTGTGTCAAATCAAATCAAATGTTATTGGTCACGTGTTTAGCAGATGCTATTGCGGGTGTAGCGAAATGCTTGTGTTTCTAGCTCCGACAGTGCAGTAATATCTAACAAGTAATATCTAACAATTTCACAACATATACCTAATAAACACAAATCTAAGTAAAGGAATGGAATTAAGGATATATATATATATATGGATGAGCAATTTCAGAGTGGCAGCCTCTAATGTTAAATGTTTTTATTTATTTAACCTTTATTTAACTAGGCATGTCAGTTAAGAACAAATTCTTATTTACAATGACGGCCTACACCGGCCAAACCCGGACGACGCTGGGCCAATTGTGCATTGCCCTATGGGACTCCCAATCACGTCCGGTTGTGATACAGCCTGGATTCCAACCAGGATGTCTGTAGTGAGGCCTCTAGCACTGAGATGCAGTGCCTTAGACCACTGCGCCACTAGGGAGCCCCCCGTTAATGTGCTAGTGATGGCTATTTAACAGTCTGATGGTCTTGAGATAGAAGCTGTTTTTCAGTTTCTCAGTCCCAGCTTTGATGGACCTGTACTGACCTCGCCTTCTGGATGATAACGGGGTGAACAGGCAGTGGCTCGGGTGGTTGTTGTCCTTGATGATCTTTTTGGCCTTCCTGTGACATCGGGTGGAAGGCCAAAAAGATCATCAAGGACAACAACCACCCGAGCCACTGCCTAAGGCAAACGTAAGGGCCCGAGCCAGTTTCCCCTCTGTCCCTCTCCCTGTGATGAATCTTGTGGACCCAGAGAGGCACTCGAAGGGAAGAAAGACATGAGGAGTGTTTCCAATGTAACCATATCCTCAGGGGCCTCTGCTTCATTACAGTCAGGATTTTAACATGCAACGTTACACTGAGGAGACGAGACGCACAGCTCACTGCATCCTGAAACACTGCTACTGTGGTAGTAACGTCTCCTCAGTGTAACGTTGCATGTTTAAAATCCTGACTGTAATGAAGCAGAGGGAGAAGCCCCTGAGGATATGGTTACATTGGAAACACTCCTCATGTCTTTCTTCCCTTCGAGTGCCTCTCTGCCTCTCTGGGTCCACACGATTCATCACAGGGAGAGGGACAAAGGGGGGAAACCGACTCGGGCCCTTACGTTTGCCTTACCATTAACATCAGAGTGATGTTTGCATTAGAGCTAACAGGCAGATTGAACCAAGTTAAAGATGGGCCAAGGGTAGCTGCCAGGTCTGTTTTTATAGCTGTTGACTGGGTCAGGTCGGGCAGCCATCTTGGAAGAGTGCCATAGGACTGAAGACAGTGGAATGACTGGGTGACATGGTGAAGCCTAGATGGGGAGTGAGGGATGAGGTGCAAAGAAGTGGGCTTTCTCCTGGACAGTGAGGGCTGTAGAGGTTCATGGAGTGACATAATCTTCTTGTCACCTACACCCCTTTTCTAATGTCTCCTGGATATTTGTTTGATTATATAAATCGAAGACTGCAGACCAACATGCATTACCGCTGTTTGCTCTTTTAAAGCCAACAGACGAGAACTAAGACACATAAATATTTTGAAATTCTAATTTCTCTTACCTATGCAGTCTTTTCATATTCCTGGGAGAGAGTCAACAAGAGCCTAGGGATATGGTCAAAGAAAGGAGGAACCCAAACCCTGCTCTTGATAGTATCAGTAATTTAGTTCAAGCTTTAATAAAATAAGTGATACTAGCAAGAGCAGTGGATGACGTTTTTCATTTTCTTTGAAGTTATCACATTGTTCCCATGCACATACAACAAGATAACTCAGATGTGTGAGTGCTTTTATTTTATTGTGAAGAGTCTAGGGACGGGATGGACAATTGATTGTTTTTGCAACTGCACTTGAAGAAACTTTCAAAGTTTTTGAAATTTTCCAGATTGACTGACCTTCATGTCTAAAAGTAATGATGGACTGTCGTTTCTCTTTGCTTATTTGAGCTGTTCTTGCCATAATATGAACTTTTACTAAATATCTTCCGTATATTTCTGAATCAAACGCGCCAAATAAATTGACATTTTGGGGATATAAAGAAGGAATTTATCGAACAAAACGACCAATCATTGTGTCACTGAGACATTTGGGATTGCAAAAAGAAGATCTTCAAAGGTAAGGCATTTATTATATTGTTATTTCTGACTTTTGTGTTGCACCTGCCTGGTTGAAAAAATATTTTCATGTGTTTGTATGCGGGGCGCATGTCCTCAGATAATCGCATGGTCTGCTTTCGCCATAAAGCCTTTTTGAAATCTGACACAGTGGCTGAATTAACAAGAAGTTAAGCTTTATTTTGATGTATTACACTTATATTTTCGTGAATGTTGAATATTGATATTTCTGTAGTTTGAATTCGGCGCTCTGCAATTTCACTGGATGTTGTCAAATCGATCCCGCTAAAGGGATTGGCACATGAAGGGATCACTAAGAGGTTAATTGAAATGCATTCCAGGTGACTACCTCATGAAGCTGGTTGAGAGAATGCCAAGAGTGTGCAAAGCTGTCATCAAGGCAAACGGTGGCTATTTGAAGAATCTCAAATATATTTTGATTTGTTTAACACTTTTTTGTTTACTACATGATTCCATATGTGTTATTTCATAGTTTTGGTGTCTTCACTATTTTTATACAATGTAGAAAATAGTCAAAATAAAGAAAAACCCTTGAATGAGTAGGTGTTCTAAAACCTTTGACCGGTAATGTATAACCGCACTTAAATTCATAGACAGAGGTATGGATGCAAGGCCCAGCAATCCATGAGATCAAATTGATAGTTTAACCCTATTTTGAAGCTATACAGTGTTTGTTCACAAACATTGGGGTAAAAAAACAAGCTAAAACAAACGTATATACTTTCGGTATGATAGTTGCACTAAGCTCATGAGGCATTAATAAGTTATATTCTTCAAGAATAAATTGCTATATATATCATTCATTTAACTGTCCAAAAATGATTGTAGCAACCCCGGGTTGTCTCTTCAATGCTATTGTTTGTTTCCTCAAAATATTATCCAGCGGTTTTCTTATGAATCAAGACAATAAATCAAGGCAATAAATCAACACAAAAATAGGCTCAAGACCTAAGTTAAAGTACTTTCAGTTCGTATAAAAATTCAAGAACTAAAGTGTATTTTTCTCCTCAGATCATGGTAAGAGCCATATTATATATTAATACAAATGATCGTATGTAAAATGAATGTTTCTATAGTGAAATGGTATGGAGATATGTAGAGCTGTGCTCCTATATTGAATTCAGATCTCACACAAGTCTAATGTATGTACAGTATCAAATATGCAAGAGTAGCCAGTGGAAACCATGAAAAAGTCATATCTCTGGGCATATTTCAGTCACATTAACATTCTGCTACATTACTACCACATAATTTAACAGACAGGAAGTTAATGGATTGAACTATCAGGTCTTCCACATGACTCCATTCTTTCCCAGTAAAATATATCATAGAATTCCAATCTAATTCAATTTTCACAGAAACTGAAATTCTATGGAACTCACCATCATTCAAAATAGATAGTGGTGTAGAGAACTTTATTACACTACACAGAATCAGCTGTTAACAATTGCAGAACATTGCGTTGAGACTAAGATTGACTTGATTAACAGGTCACCTTCTCCATCTCCCTCTCTCATACCGCTAGAGAGAGAGGGCTTTGCAGCACATTTGACTGAACATTCAAATCAAGTGTATTTTCATATCATCATCATCATCTCACCTGAACTTTCCCCAAACGTCTCTCATGCAGCCGCACACACAGACACACACACTCACGCGTGGTGCCTCCTCAGGGCCCTGCAGGCCGGTGGTCAGGGCAGCCATCAGTCAGGCCGTTGAGGAGAGTAAGTGTGAGGATCAGGAAGACAGACGATGGCACAGACGCATCCATAACCCTGACATCTGAGACGTATAGGTGGAGGTGAGGGAGCATCTGGGCTCTCTGTATGTGTGTGTGTGTGTGTGTGTGTGTGTGTGTGTGTGTGTGTGTGTGTGTGTGTGTGAGAAAGTTACTTGAAACGGTTAATGGATGGGTCAGGCCAGGGGCACTAGCAGGTGTGTCAGGAGATGCAGTAGAGTACAGAGTAGGGCGGGGTTAGAGTGGCTTTGAGGATGGAGCCGACCTCCAGCTGGACATACGAGATAATCTATGTCCAGCTGTTGTGACTTGTGGGAGCATTATTGGGGTACAATATTTAAAATCTAAATGAAAAGTACTTTTATTTCTCTGTTGTTTGTTTATAAATATATAATAGCCTATAATTAAATGACCTACATAATCACATCTCCTACAGAGAAGAAAAACGCTCTATTTGAGTTGTCTTAGTGATGGATTTAACAAAAAAATTATAATCCCCCAAAAGTCCATACAGTACAATCAGCAACCATTTTAAAGCCACATAAAACAAAGTGCCTTGCCTTCAGTCTGACACCTAGGCGCCACACAGGCATGTATAGCAGCAGGCTGCTGCTTCCGGACACCTCTCACCTCTTCTCTGCCTTTGTTCCTAGCTGCTGAGTAGCCCATTGGTGGAGCTTCGGACAGTATTTGTGTTACGTCTTGCATGCCGTTTCCATGCTCTGGGAAGTCGAGTCCTGGAGTGTCAACTGGAGTTTCCTAGGAGGGCGGACATCGGTAATGTTCGCTGGCGTTCCCTGGTTTCAGTTAAACGGTAAAAAAAAAGGGGAGGGGACAATGTGGAAGCACTGTACAGATACACGGGAACGACATGCGAGACGTCAAGCCTATAATACAGTCCAGACCTCCGCCAATGGGCTTCTGAGCAGTTAGGAACAAAGTAAAAGCAACACTTGCCAACTTGAAAATAAGCAGGTAAAGGGTGAAAGGAGATTGGCAGGCTGGGGCATGGTTCAAAGAGAACATGGTGCCATGTGAGCCCATGCATCTCTGAAAAAACATCCCATTAAACACTGTGTCGGCAAAGCACACGGTCACATGCTACATAGAAAGAAAGAGAGAAAGAGAGAGATAGAGAGAGAGAGAGAGAGAAATAAGGGGGGGGGGGGTAATAGAGAGCATGCAAAATATGGCGAAGAAAAGCCACATTTGACAACATGATAAAACCCTATGTGGGTCCACATCAGTGGACCCACCGCCTGCGATGGTGGAGAGAGCGGAACACCCTTTGGCTGCATGCTCCATGCAGTGCTGACCTCTCCAGTGAGCACATCAACGCCAGAGCCTAGCACAGCACTCCATTCCACTCCACTGGCCCGGCCAACAGCTCAGGCCAAGAGGCCCGCTCAGCTCTGTGCAGGCCTGGGCTGTGTGATTCTGTCATTGCTGGACGGACCATTGCCAGCCAAGCCTGACGTTGTTTAAAGGCACCAGGTGGTCAGGAGGAGGAGAGGACAGGAGCAAGAGAGGAAGAATAAGTGTTGGAGCTGGAAATACACTGTGTTTCTATTTTAGGATGGAGTTTCATTCAGGGTCCAACTGGCTGTGTTTCAGCACTGGCAGGTGTTCGAATAGAAATTATGAACAGAACCATCATTATTTTCTTTCCATTCCACAGTTCCGACCTGCAAAATAAAAGTTCTGAACCGGTTCAAACCCACCAAAAATACACGTTTATATCGTTCCTTTCTGTTCCTTTTTTAACATCTGAAATCATTATTTTTTTTACATTAGCTCAACATTAAATTACTTCACCATTCAGTGAGAATAGTGCAGCTTGCTATAGAGCGGTCAAGTTGTTTACATGCACGATGGACAGACAAGTGTAGGGTGCGAGATGCAACTGAAATTTTGCAGGTGAGTAGAGAGCGAGAGAGAGTGGAAAGGGTGGCTTGTTTTGAAGCACGGGGAATCTTGTTTTGACATGAGTTATCGGAATAAGGCCCACAGAATTCTACGGGGGAACTTTTGTCTTTGAACTTCCGAAAGTTGGCTTAACGTTGGACCAGAGCGAGCTAGCTAACATGCTTGTGTGTGCAGAGCGGCACCAGAACTAAAAATACGTTTTTTACCTTTTTGTAGTTAATAAATCCAATGTGAAACGTGACAACTATGGTATCCGTAACTAGCATTGAAAAAGGTAATCCATTCTTCTCGAATAAACTGAATCACGCTTGTAACGTCAGTAGGCTACAGTAGCATAATCTTCGGAGGGAGAGGGACAGGTGGCCTACACACTGGAAACGATCTTCATCTGGCAGGCAGACACTGGAATAAGTCTCTGAGTGACAGAGTGAGGGCTTTGCATTGGCGCCATTTCTGCGTTTTTGTGGGACTTACATTTCCAGGAACATAAAAGACTGTTATTAACCGGCTCCCATGCTTTTAAAATAACAGTATAATTAAGTGATTTTCTGGTTTTCTGTTCTGTTCCCTGAACCTGTTCCAACCCCTTGTCACTGGATATAGTATTGTGTACAATCTAGTATTTTCGGATATGTTTAACATACAAAGTAGAGCAGGGACGAACCGTGCCTATAGGACCTTCAGAGGGACCAAACATCTTCCAATATGTTGGATCAAACTCAAAAATCAAGAAAATAACAGAAAACATAGCATCAATGCTCCCAACATTATATCTTCTGTAGTCGGGCCATTCTACTTGCAGTGAAGGAGGAGCAATGCTTTTTGATGACATTCTGAATTAATCAAACAGCGCTTCGGTCTGCCGCACCCATAGAGACAGAACCAGCATGGACCCAACATGTGACACACAGCATGGAATAATGCGACAAGCAAAACAAAAAACACACTGCTTTCACAACCTATGGTAGCCCAACACCCCTATCATCAATAACGACAGCAACAGTGTGACATCAAAAGTGACAGGCTCGTGGTGCTGAAACGACAGCGACCTTAATACCTGTGCACTCCATGGCGCTGAAGGACAGACAGTTTCGGTCAAATGCATAGACATGCCTGATAGATAGACGACAGCAGTCACACACAAATCAAATACTATTTTATTGGTAGCATCCACATATTTAGCAGATGTTATTGCGGGTGTAGCGAAATGCTTGTGTTCCTAGCTCCAACAGTGCAGTAATATCTAACAATTCACAACAATACACACAAATCTACATTTTACATTTACATTTTAGTCATTTAGCAGACGCTCTTATCCAGAGCGACTTACAGTAGAGTGCATACATTTTATTACATTTTACATACTGAGACAAGGATATCCCTACCGGCCAAACCCTCCCTAACCCGGACGACGCTATGCCAATTGTGCGTCGCCCCACGGACCTCCCGGTTGCGGCCGGCTGCGACAGAGCCTGGGCGTGAACCCAGAGACTCTGGTGGCGCAGCTAGCACTGCGATGCAGTGCCCTAGACCACTGCGATGCAGTGCCCTAGACCACTGCGCCACCCGGGAGATAGTATAAAAGTATAAGAATGGAATTAAGAAATATCTAAATAAATATTAGGATGAGCAATGTTGGAGTCCGGAGTATAAATACAGTAAATGGGATGTATATACATTATGGACAGTATGTGGATAGAATATTTAGTATATCTGTAGAATAAGTAGGATAGAATAGCATATATACAGCAATAGATAAATAGGATGGCCTTGACAAGAATACAGTACACTGTAATAACGCTAATAATGTAAGAAATAACACACAAAAAGAAATACTGCAAAGCTGCTTAGAAGCTAGAAACAGAGCTGCATTGTCTATCGCCGCCATCTTGCACGGCATCAAATAACGTTAAAGAATAAGTATCCCATCCACTCCAGTAGGCCCCATGAAGTCATAACAATACGAAAGCACAACCATTTAATTTCCAAAATGAAATTAACAAACCTGCTATTACTTCCCATTGGAAAAAACAATTGATCACTTTCATCCCACTAACCAGTGATTTAAAGTTTAAATGCAACAATGGGTCACTGTCTTCAAAGAGATAGCTAACAGCAAGCGAGCTGCACCAAAAAAAAAGTGCCACTCACCAGATGATGATTATTTGTAAACAAAGTTTGAAAGCAGTTTGAAAGTTCATCTTGAAAAGTGTGATGCTCTTGAAGCTGAGTAAATGGAATGGCATCAAAACACCTGGAAACCATGTGTTTTGATGTATTTGATACCATTCCAATTATTCCGCTCCAGTCATTAACACGAGCCCGTCCTCCCCAATTAAGGTGCCACCAAACTCCTGTGCACGAATAGCTTATTTAATCAAATACATTGTAGAGTAAATTCACATATTCTGCCTACCCTGCCCTCAACCCTGTGATGCTGCCGACTAGTCAAGGCAACGTATTCAAATGCTCAGTTGTCAATCACAATGTAGGTTCCCATGACCAAAGATCTCCGACAAGCCATCAAGGCGTGTACGTGTTAATGTGTGTAAGCCATGTATGTTTTGTCTGTAACCTCCCACGCTCCATGCCAGGCTAAAGGGCCAAGCGGGGTGGATTTATGTTTGGCGTAGTAGGAGGCAGACAGAACACACGTCCCAAATGGCACCCTATTACATATATACAGTAACCTATTGGGGCTCAGTCAAAAGTAGAGCACTATAAAGGGAATAGAGTGCCATGGGGGACATTCTTCAGACATGACCCACAGGACTTGAATCAGACCATGCACAGTCAGGTGATGTGACATGATGTAGGGCTGGGTATGGAAGTGGAGCGGAGGGGGTGAATGTCTGGCAGTGATTCTACTGCCCAAGAGAAATATCAGTTAATAAACGCAGGGGTAATAAAACACCACTGAGGGGGAAGGGGGGNTATTAACACAAACTGAAAAGATGAAATCAGAATATCGTTAACATTATTGTAAAGATGAAATATAAATTAAAACATTTAAAAATATATATATATTTTGTATGAATCCTTAAGCCTTCTCTGAAGGACTAGAAGGCCCTCACGGTTCACCACTGCAGTACAGCATGAATACACAGGAGGCTGCTGAGGGGAAACCGGCTCATAATAATGGCAGAAACGGAATAAATGGAATGGCATCAAACACCTGGAAACCATATGTTTGATGTATTTAATACCATTCCACCTATTCCGCTCCAGCATTTAACACTAGCCCGTTCTCCCCAATTAAAGTGCCACCAACCTCCTGTGCATGACTAGCTTATTTAATAAAATACATTGTAGAGTAAATTCACATATTCTGCCTACCCTGCCCTCAACCCTGTGATGCCGCCGACTAGTCAAGGCAACGTATTGAAACGCTCAGTTGTCAATCACAATGTAGGTTCCCATGACCAAAGATCTCTGACAAGCCATCAAGGCGTGTACGTGTTAACGTGTGTAAGCCATGTATGTTTTTTGTCTGTGAATGTTTTGTCTAACCTCCCACGCTCCATGCCAGGCTAACGTGCCGAGCAGGGTGGATTTAAGTTTGGAGCAAAGGAGGCAGACAGAACACAGGTCCCAAGTGGCACCATATTACATATATACAGTAACCCAATGGGGCTCAGTCAAAAGTAGAGCACTATAAAAGGGAATAGAGTGCCATGAGGGACACCGCCAGAGAGCCTCCCTCTTCAGACATGACACACAGGACTTGAATCCCACCATGCTCAGCCAGCCAACGTGACATGATATAGGGCCGGGTATGGGAGCGAGCGGAGGGGGTGAATGTCTGGCAGTGATTCTACTGCCCAAGAGAAATATCAGCTCATAAACACAGGGGTAATAAAACACCACTGAGGGCAGAGGGGGGAAGGAGGGAGGGGAGGGTTACTTGAGAATCAGGTTAATGTGATGTCTCTTACAGTAGTACACTTTTAGAAAATAATTACTATCTAGAACTAAAAAAGGTTATTTCGGCTATCCCCATAGGAGGGTTCCAAAAGGTAGAACCGTTTTTGGTTCCATGTAGAAACCTTTCCACAGAAGGTTCTACATGGAACCTATTTAGAGCTCTACCTGGAACCAAAAACGGTTCTCCCTTTTTTATAAGAGTGTAGGTCCTCCAAACAGTAGACTATATTTATGGTCACACAATGGAAGTGGACGGATGAGTTTTATTTCTAACTACAAGAATGCCCACTGTGAATATGCCCACTGTGAAGCTGCTTTACTTTGTAATGTGCATGACATCTCTTTTCGCAGGATCTGACATGTTCTGAATGAGTTTAGATATACTTTAAGGAAATACTGTATGCCCATTTTKTATTATAATTATGGAATTACTCCATATTGAACTATTATGATGTTCACTCTCACTTTTTTACCTTCCGAGGAATTTGTTTTTCATAATTGTCTTTTTCTATTTCTTATGCTCCCGCCTTTTATTTACATCATTGTATCAATCATTCCTTATTGTGTACTTTGTATTGCTTGCTGTTCTTTGCGAAGCAGGGCTCCCCATGCAAAATACACATTGGTCTCAATGGGACTTTCTTGCATAAATAAAGGTGCAATAAAAAAATATTAATTGAAATATATGTAAATATGTGGTGTTTCCAGATGGGGGAGGCAGAGGCTGCAGTGTCAGACAGGAACCTCTGGGGGGAGCTCCACACTGAAGAGGAGCACAAACGATGGCCCCATCATTCGGGTAGAAAAAAAAAACAGGACAGGAGGATGCCTTGAACTATATGACCACCCCGTGTGAGCTTTTGAGCAGAGGCCACTATGTCTGAAAGGACGAGAGAGAGAGAGAGCGGGGGAGGGAAGGAGGGAGAGAAAGAGAGAGAGAGCGGGAGGAAAAGGAGGACAGAAAGAGGTAGGAGAAAGAGCGGCAGGCAGGGAAATAAGGACGGACGGCAGTACAAGGCACACGTGTTTCAGTTTAATTCTGATGTTCCAGGGTTTTCTTTTTTATTATTGGAGTGAAAGATCGAGAGAAAGGGGGAGCGGAGGGGGGAGGGTGGAGGGGAGCAGTATTTGGCAGGGTGCTGAACGCCTCGCCACACACCCCTAACTCCTATTATCCCCAAGTGGCAGGGCTCGAGATTCRGTCGGCAGTTTTCAGCACGCTTGTTATCGCTTCAGATTTGCCACCATTTGCACCTCACTTAGCCATACAGTAAACAGCATTAAAGATGCAATTAAATTAATCTGCAGGGTCAACAAGCCCTTCTGTCACAATAAGGCCGGGACAAGCAGAACCAGTCATTACACACCGCTCCACGCTCAATGAGATCATTCACGAGCYATGTCCTCAGGGAGCCCCAATGTTGTTTTTAAAATAAACAGTAGTTAATTTATATGTATAAAAAAATAAGACTTCCAACTCATAAAGTTCGCCCCAAACTTTATGAATGCGTTTGAACATTTCAGAAATGGTGGGGATGGAGGGAGGAGAAGGGGGGGGGCCCACAAGGAGCAATGAATGCCTGTTTTTATCCAGGGCTTTTGACTCGTTGGCTCTGTTTTTTCAAGTTAGGGATTATTTACCGTCCGTAACCATGAACATGACACGGCTCGGGGGAAGCAACTAAAAAAAAAGTTTACACGCTGTGATTATTTGGTTAAGAAATTGCCAAGACAACGCCAGCGTTTCAGCTCCACTGGGCTGGATCTCATTTCATTTTCATTTCTAAGATTTAAGGGCGTCATTACTCACCTATGAGCCAGTATGTATATGTGCACAGCTCCGAAGGCTTGGCTGAATGGTGAATGTCTACATTATACCCTCCTCGCTAAGCATCAGCAAGCAGCTACTGTATAGAATGCACTGTATGTACACAAGATTATAAGTTCTCTGCTCAATGTCTCTAAATAAAACCATCCGACTCATTTCTCTGGCATAGTGAGTTTGGGTAGTGTTTGAAGAAAGAAAAACTGTATGGCACTATTGTCACAAAAACGAGTGAGAGGAAGCAGTGGTCAAATAAAACAGCTAACCTGCAAAACACAAAACATCAGAGAATTATTTCTCAAGTAAAAACACTCACAGAAACACTGAAGGCCCTACTTTAACAAGTTGCCGTGTTTGCGGATTGTCAGACAAAAAACGGTTCAAGGCTACCTCTCTCTAGCTGGCGTGGCTGTGAGTATGAGTATGGGAGTGTTGGGGTCATGGCCTTTGTAGGTGATGGCGGAGCTGTTTGCTCTGGTCTCCTATTGAGAGTTGTGCAGAGAATGGAGGAATCGGTGTGTGTGTGGGTGGGTGTGCGCGTGCTTGTGTATGTGTGTGTGTGGAGCTCAGAGAATGGAGGTGGATGGTCAGGGCAAACACAGTGATTACACAGGAGAGGTGGAGTGGGGGAGTACACCTACCTGGGGCACCATTCAACTGTCACTCACACACAACGTGGTGGTTAGTGCAAAGTCACCCCGCCCGATTCCAGAGCCATGAGTCATCACGCTCCATACAACTCCCTCACCTGACCAAAACCATTCTCCAGGGAGTGCAACATTTCACAGAGCAGCTGATACTGTGTTCACACACAAAAACATACATAGTGTTGATGCAAAGTTGCAATTTGGTATGTACAAATGTCAAAACTACATATTGTTTTCCCGTGAATTCATGCATTAGCCCACTGAACATAAACATATATGTACAGGCTTGTGCATATAGGCCTACCACAAACAGGTGTGATACATGTGTTTAAATAGGCCTATACTGTAGTTGATCATTCTATTATAGCCAACTCCCAAATTCTACACAGATTTCTTGGCTAGTTCATCAATGGACGCGTTCTCACTTGTAATTGGTCGCTAGGGGGATCATGGCCCTATCTGATGGGAGCTGATGACAGCAGCAGTTTCCTGTTAGCTGCAGTTCAAACAGCTGTCCAGTGGGGAGCACTGCAGCAGTGCAAGACTGCTTCTGGATGTTTACAAAGGGGGGTTAACTGTTTCACTGCCAGGGAGAGAGCAATATCTGAGAGACGAGGTCAGAAAACTATGAGTAAGGACTCTAAAAACTATAAAGTAACAAGATAATGGACTCCGAAACAGACTCGAAGTGACTGAGATAAAGGAGTGATATACAGCTCGCGGTCCAATAAAGGTCTCCTGTGCGTATGCACTGTCTGAGCACCGCCTAACATAACATGCAAGGCTTTTAAAGTAGTAGAGACTACATGGGAGGAGGACGTGTTTGACAAGGTTTTATCCAAGTCTTTTGAGATTACATGAGCGAGCCACTTGACCAAGAGGGTGAGAGAGTGTCCCAGTTTTAATCCCGAGGTCACTGTGGAACTGTGGCACGACTGTCCGGCTCGAATCTTCCTGCTTATATAGAGAAGCTGCATAAACCGTCTCGGCGGATTTACCTCATCTTATCTAAAGTATGACTCTGACAGAAAACTAGCTGAGTAATTAATCAACTGCTTCAAGCAACCACTCACCACCCCCTCACCAACATCACCACCACCCACAAACACACACACACCACAGCCGCGGACGCTCAATTGGGCCGAGCCCACAGTGCTACTAATAAGCTCTTTCTTCCTATAGAAACCAATCACACACTGTGGGGTGTAATGACCACCATCAATTAGCACCCTCATGTATAAATACCTTTTTATCTTTAGTGGGGCTGCCTGCCAGGGTCCTGGGGGGTACGTGGAATTATAATAGGACTCGTGCTGCTTGTTGTGCTGTGAGACGCATCGTTGTTTCGCTGGGGAAGTGTGTATGTGTGTGTATGTGCGTGGGTTTGTGTATGTGTTTGTGTGTGTGTGGGAGTATATGTGTGTGTGTGGGAGGAAAATGGTGGTGGGGGCGGAATTGTGCTATCGCTCTCTGGCAGAAATTCATTTCAAAAGGTGAGCGCGAGACTAATTTGTTTGAGCCGAGTTCCTTGAAAGGAAGATGCATCGTCTAGGAAGACGCATGAGGCCTACTGGTGAGTTTGTTACAGTGTGCCGTGGAGGGTCCTAATGGCGGCCCTCTCCCTCCCTTCCTGCATACTTTGGGCTCCACTGGCGGCCGCCATGTTTGCATCAATGCCCTGTTCCCAAAGTAGAGGCCCGGGATTAACAGCACCAGAGCTGATCCCATTGGTCCCTTCATCACAGCACACAAAGGATAGCCACCGAGGAACACTGTCGATACCAAACAGCTCGGTGATGTACTGGACGGAGTTGAGAGTAAAAAGCCAATGAGACCAAATGGGGAGAGTAAACATGGGGCGAGGATAGTTGGTTGCTACTACCACAAGTACACAGGATGTTTGTGCCTGTGGGATGCTCTGTGTGGGATGCTCTGTGTGGGATGCTCTGT
This sequence comes from Salvelinus sp. IW2-2015, assembly GCF_002910315.2. Classification (NCBI taxonomy): domain Eukaryota; kingdom Metazoa; phylum Chordata; class Actinopteri; order Salmoniformes; family Salmonidae; genus Salvelinus; species Salvelinus sp. IW2-2015. The sequence goes on along the minus strand of NW_019942600.1, from coordinate 394,082 downwards.
GTGGGATGCTCTGTGTGTGATGCGTGCGCGCGTGTGTGTGACGCGTGTGCGCGTGTGTGTGATGCGTGCGCGTGTGTGTGTGCGTGCGATATAAATGCTTGTTAAGCCATCCTGACACCTTCCTCAGGTTTCCGTCTTTAAGGCGCCAAGCCCAGGTGGCGTTCAGTTGTTTATTTGGCATATGTTTCAACTGCTACTGCAAAACTGATACAAGCGCCCCAGTGTTCTCCATTAGTCTTTTTTCCCCTTCTCTCCTCTAAATAGCTTAAGCAAACAGCTTYGAGATACGATCAGTATTTTGCTCCATTATTCAACCGTTATCTGCCTGTTGATTAGCCGAGAAATGAATTATGTCCGACTGGATAAACAAATGTCCCCAAAGAACCCTGACTTACAATTTGTCTCGTTGGCTGAGACGTGTTACCCGGAAAGGGCCCTAGGCTCCGCAAACTTGTCCAAACAGAGCAGGGGGGCTGCCACCACCGCTCCACAGTCTGCCTCTGAACAAAGAGAATGGACACACACAAACATTTTAAAACACACGTGTGTGCTCTGCTTCTATGTTCACATAGGCAATGATTATCAAATTGTGGAGGTAGACTCCATTTTGGTGCCAAAAAGGTCAGTAGACATTCTGGGAATGTGGCTTTACATCCATTTGGGCTGTGACTGCCCCATACAGCCAGAGGCCAGGCCTTGGGAGAGGGAGGACTAACTGAAGGAGGGAAGAGGAGGGGAAGCAGGCGTTCCCCCTGCCCTCTGCCTGTAGGGGCAGTATGGGACAGGCCAGGGTCAGCAGCATACTACTACAGGAGAGCTGGATAGTATATAGGATGGGCACCTTTAGGGGTTCCTCATATTGAAACACAGGCGGAACCCCTAAAGGTGCCTCCAATAACCTAAAAAGGTATAACATCTTTCTAAGTGGTTTCCAATTTGAGTAATTTGTCTTTTACAACTGACCTCACGTTGCTTCGCGCTCTGGTCTCACCTATCCCTCTCCTCAGAAAAAAATGTCTGTGAGTCTGTGTGTGTCTTTCCTGTTGGTGGAGGTCACAGCTCCCAAACTCTCCACCACTTAACTGGAAAGGGCAGGATAAAATAGAGTAGGGTTCCCTAACTGGCGGCCCATGGGCTGAATTTGGCCCGCGGGTAGTTTTATTTGTCCCCCCAAGTTTTCTGAGCAATATATACAATTGAAGTCGGAAGTTTACATACACTTCGGTTGGAGTCATTAAAACTTGTTTTTCAACCACTCCACAAATTTCTTGTTAACAAACTAGTTTTGACAAGTCGGTTAGGACATCTACTTTGTGCATGACACAAGTCATTTTTCCAACAATTCTTTACAGACAGATTATTTCACTTATAATTCACTGTATTACAATTCCAGTGGGTCAGAAGTTCACATACACTAAGTTGACTGTGCCTTTAAACAGCTTGGAATATTCCAGAAAATGATGTCATGGCTTTAGAAGCTTCTAATAGAATAATTGACATCATTTGAGTCAATTGGAGGTGTACCTGTGGATGTATTTCAAGCCTACCTTCAAACTCAGTGCCTCTTTGCTTGACATCATGGGAAAATCAAAAGAAATCAGCCAAGACCTCAAAAAACATCTGTAGGCCTCCACAAGTCTGGTTCATCCTTGGGAGCAGTTTCCATAATGCCTGAAGGTACCACGTTCATCTGTACAAACAATATGTAACATCCCTAATCACATTAGCCTATGTTAGCTTATCTGTCCCATGGGGGGACACCGATCCTGTAGAGGTTTTAAGGAATTTGAAATGTATCATACTTTTGATACTTAAGTTTATTTGAAACCAAATACTTTTAGACTTTTACTATTTTACTGGGTGACTTTCACTTGAGTCATTTTCTATTAAGGTATCTTAATAGAAAATATGTAGTATGACAATTGGGAACTTTTTCCACCACTGCCTGAAAGACATAAATTAACGTTAAGACACATTCAAGTTTAACATCACCCAATCTATGTTCTCTCTCTCTCTCTCTCTCTCTCTCTCTCTCTCTCTCTCTGTGTGTGTGTCTGTGTGTGTGACAAACCGAACGAGTGTGCTCGCATACTCCCTTATAATAGGTTGCCCACACCGCTCGCGTCGCAAAATACATTTTGAAATCCATGTTATTCAATTATTGCGCGACGCTGAAAGTCCTGCCTCTCCCATCTCCTCATTGGTTTATAGAAGCAGGTACCCACGTGCCATCTCCTCATTGGTTATACCCACGTGGGTGATTGAAAGACTAAATGTTTTGCCGGTTGTCATGGTAATACTATGAAAGTGTAGATGCCAATCACCATATGTTCAAAGATGAAAAAGCCTGGAAGGAGGAGAGATGACTAGAAATGATTCGGTTGGCTGTTTTATGTGTGGATTAATTGTCGGAGTAGAGGACCTTGTGCATTTCAGGTAAAATAACAACTCAATGTTTATATCCCAGGACAAATTAGCTAGCAACAGCAAGCTAGCTAAATAGGACAAATAAGCTAGCAAGTGCAAGCTAACTAGCTAAATTGCCATACTTGTGTAATGCTTTTAGACCGATCCCCAAATGAATGTCATTGGTTCAGAGTTTGTTTTGATATATGACAAAATAAATGTATGTACGATAGCGCACGCGCAGCCGGTTTGGGTTCCGTGTAAGACCTTCGCTTAAAAAACAAGAAAAAAAGCAGCAATATTGCTGTTTATCCATTCTGAGATGCCATAACCAGTATACACTTTCTCAAAATAGTCAGAATCAATCTAAAATAACTCAAGAAATCTGTCATTAATTTTAACGTTTTTGCAGAGGAGATCTTAGTCGCGCAATTTTACATCTAACTAAGATGTTTGGTGCAGTATTTCTCAATTTAAAAAATGTGCATGAAACAAAGGCTTTATTGAAGGCCGCAAGAAAAAAAATGATGTACCCAACAGCCGAAAAAGAAACCTTACCGAAGTACAAAACGAACAAAAACGTCAAAATGTCATCATAATATATGCACAAACTCTTCCGAGTTTGAGCGGGAGGGAGGGAGGATGAGCGGGAGGATGAGCGGGAGGGAGGGCAGAAGACTGCACATCTCCCAAGCCAGGCAGCACACAATGCTGTCAGCCGAGGCCTGGAGGACTTATGGCCCCACAGTAACATTAAAAACATGAAGAAGATGGATGTCAAAAGAGAGCAGAGAGAGAGAGAGAGAGAGAGAGAGACAAAAAAAATAATCCAGACAGTGGTTATATTTAGCTCAGGGATAGAGAGGCAGACTTTCCCACATCTTCACAGAACACGGGTCATGTTTTTACCATGGAGGCATTCAGGGAACCCATGGGAAGGCCCCAATCTAGTCACCTTTCCTTTCCTGGGGACTTAGAATGGGACTACTGAATTCGGTGTAAGAGGATAAGTACATTTAGATGCTAATGATTAACGGTTCTGAACATGCTTTTCAGACAGCCTCTTCCCTAGGGTGGGATTTAAGAGGGAAACCTTTTCCACATTTCAGTCAAAAGTGCTTAGGTACTCATCCTAGGGGATATTAAAAGACGAGAGAGAATTGAGACAGAATAAAGGAAAGCAACGATGTAATTATTCTACAGTCAAATGTTGGGTGGTCTGGGAGAGACATATCTGCGGGAGACCATTTGAAGGCAGTCTTTTTGGAAGCTGGGGGGGTATTTCAAAGTGATTAAAAAAAACTCAGAACACAAATTCTGACTGACAAAATGTGGAAACATTCTATAAAGTAATAACCTAGTGAATGTCATGTAAGGGCATTTGACAAGGTGATAGATTGATGATCCCTATGGCACATAGGCCATAATTCGTCTCTCAGCATTGTGCTGCGTGATGTGTTAAGCTTTTGCCTCATCCAGGCCCCAGCGTCATTATGAATGAGCGATATTCAAGATGCGAGTCACATTACATCACCTCACTGTGCCAGTGACCGTACATCCTTTACTTGGCACTCTCCATGTTGATACTAACTACACAGACCCGGGATGTTGACTGTCATACCCATCAATTTTATTTATTTATTTATTTCACCTTTATTTAACCAGGTAGGCAAGTTGAGAACAAGTTCTCATTTACAACTGCGACCTGGCCAAGATAAAGCAAAGCAATGCGACACATATAACAACACAGAGTTACACATGGAGTAAAACAAACATACAAGTCAATAATAGAGTAGAAAAATAAGTCTATATACAATGTGAGCAAATGGGGTGAGATAAGGGAGGTAAAGGAAATAAATAGGCCATGGTGGCGAAGTAAATACAATATAGCAATTAAACACTGGAATGGTAGATTTGACAGTAGATGAGTGTGCAAAGTAGAAATACTGGGGTGCAAAGGAGCAAAATAAATAAATACAGTAGGGGAAGGGGTAGTTGTTTGGGCTATTTATAGATGGGCTATGTACAGGTGCAGTGATCTGTGAGCTGCTCTGACAGCTGGTGCTTAAAGCTAGTGAGGGAGATAAGTGTTTCCAGTTTCAAAGATTTTTGTAGTTCGTTCCAGTCATTGGCAGCAGAGAACTGGAAGGAGAGGCGGCCAAAGGAGGAATTGGCTTTGGGGGTGACAAGTGAGATACACCTGCTGGAACGCATGCTACGGGTAGGTGCAGCTATGGTGACCAGCGAGCAGAGATAAGGTGGGACTTTACTTAGCAGGGTCTTGTAGAGGACCTGGAGCCAGTGGGTTTGGCGACGAGTATGAAGCGAGGGCCAGCCAATGAGAGCGTACAGGTCGCAGTGGTGGGTAGTATATGGGGCTTTGGTGACAAAACGGATGGCACTGTGATAGACTGCATCCAATCTGTTGAGTAGGGTGTTGGAGGCTATTTTGTAAATGACATCGCCAAAGTCGAGGATCGGTAAGATGGTCAGTTTTACGAGGGTATGTTTGGCAGCATGAGTGAAGGAATCTTTGTTGCGAAATAGGAAGCCAATTCTAGATTTGACTTTGGATTGGAGATGTTTTATGTCTGGAAGGAGAGTTTACAGTCTAACCAGACACCTAGGTATTTGTAGTTGTCCACATATTCTAAGTCAGAACCGTCCAGAGTAGTGATGCTGGACGGGCGGGCAGGTGCAGGCAGCGATCGGTTAAAGAGCATGCATTTAGTTTTACTTGTATTTAAGAGCAGTTGGAGGCCACGGAAGGTGAGTTGTATGGCATTGAAGCTAGTCTCGAGGGTAGTTAACACAGTGTCCAAAGAAGGGCCAGAAGTATACAGAATGGTGTCATCTGTGTAGAGGTGGATCAGAGACTCACCAGCAGCAAGAGCAACATCTTTGATATATACAGAGAAGAGAGTCGGCCCGAGAATTGAACCCTGTGGCACCCCCATTGAGACTGCCAGAGGCCCGGACAACAGGCCACCAGATTTTACACACTGAACTCTGTCGGAGAAGTAGTTGGTGAACCAGGCGAGGCAATCATTTGAGAAACCAAGGCTGTTGAGGCTGCCGATGAGGATGTGGTGATTGACAAGAGTTGAAAGCCTTGGCCAGGTCAATGAATACGGCTGCACAGTATTGTTTCTTATCGATGGCGGTTAAGATATCGTTTAGAACCTTGAGCGTGGCTGAGGTGCACCCATGACCAGCTCTGAAACCAGATTGCATTGCGGAGAAGGTACGGTGGGATTCGAAATGGTCGGTGACCTGTTTGTTAACATGGCTTTCGAAGACCTTAGAAAGGCAGGGTAGGATGGATATAGGTCTGTAGCAGTTTGGGTCTAGAGTGTCCCCCCCTTTGAAGAGGGGGATGACCGCAGCTGCTTTCCAATCTTTGGGAATCTCAGATGACACGAAAGAGAGGCTGAACAGGCTAGTAATAGGGGTTGCAACAATTTCGGCAGATAATTTTAGAAAGAAAGGGTCCAGATTGTCTAGCCCGGCTGATTTGTGGGGGTCCAGATTTTGCAGCTCTTTCATAACATCAGTTGACTGGATTTGGGAGAAGGAGAAATGGGGAAGGCTTGGGCGAGTTGCTGTTGGGGGTGCAGTGCTGTTGACCGGTGTAGGGGTGGCCAGGTGGAAAGCATGGCCAGCCGTAGAAAAATGCTTATTGAAATTCTCAATTATAGTGGATCTATCGGTGGTGACAGAGTTTCCTATCCTCAGTGCAGTGGGCAGCTGGGAGGAGGTGCTCTTATTCTCCATGGACTGTACAATGTCCCAGAACTTTGAGTTTGTGTTGCAGGAAGCAAATTTCTGCTTGAAAAGCTAGCCTTGGCTTTTCTAACTGCCTGTGTGTATTGGTTTCTAACTTCCCTACATACTACATTTCATACTTTGAAATAATAAAACTATTCAAAAAAACGTATACGTGTGAACAGAACCTGCTCTATTTGCACGTGTACAAATCTCCTATGAGTAACTTCAGTTCAACCCATCTACCCATGCACTGCAGGCACGGGCCCGTGCACTTCCTTTGTAGACCATGCAGAGAAAGCCAACAGCAGCTGTGGATCACAAATCGCTCACATTCATAATTATGATGACCAATCCTTATAAAAATGGAGCAGCGTTGGCTTTCGCCATCCAGTGCTGTCCAAGCGCAACTCCCGTGGCCACCAAGACAGACTGGGTTATGTAAGCTAAACGTTTCTATGACAATCTCTCCAGTTATTTCACCTACACCAACACTGTAATCATCCTTCACCAGTGGCCTTATACACAAAGTAAAGCAGGCTGTGGTTGTAATTATCGTCCCGTCTAATAAGAGACGGGGAAAACGGCCTCTTGAATGGTGTTTGCGTAGCTAATACAATACACCATGCCTGAGCTAATCGTCATAGATTCATTGTAATTGCTTTTTCATTTTCGGTGGTTTTTGGAGTCTGAAGTCATTCAATGGGAGGTCAATGAGCACTTGTACCCCCCTCGTTATCCCAGAGTTGAAAGACACGCTTACAGAGACATAGAAATGGCAGGCACCGCAGAGCGAAACGCCTTGGTTACACACACAGACATCTGCAGGGAGTATGACAGAGTCAACACTCTACTCCAACAGGTAGGGAACGGGGGACAAAAAAACAGTTTGTTTGTACATTTGGCAGCCAGAGACTCGCCGGGGCAAGCCACAGCGGAATAAGAAAATAAGTCATTTGTTTTACAGGCTTTCAAACGTGTTCACGCCTATTTTTCTGAGGGAGTGGGGGGACAGGTTTTGAGGGGTGTGTGTGTGTGTGTGTGTGTGTGTGTGTGTGTGTGTGTGTGTGTGTGTGTGTGTGTGTGTGTGTGTGTGTAGTAGAAAGACATGCCAGCGTTTACACGTCAAGCCCTTGTTGACAGAAAGTTTCATTAGTGGCAGGATGGCAATAGTCCCCGAACTGCAACTGCCACTGTGGGGTCTAACAGGGAAATCCACAATATGCGGCACAGTGAATGAAAGTGCAACACTACAACAACAATACAGTCCTCCAAAAGGCCACGCATTTACTGTAAATACGCTACTTAGTAAACATGAGAGGTTATGCTCAATTTAAAAGCCTATGGATATGGTTATGCCTCTCTATTTGTCGTTTGATCCATTTCAGCGTTTCGTTAAACACTTCCATTGGCCAGTTTCCTGTCTGTTTGTGACGCGGAGGGCTCGTTGGGTCCGTGCACTGACATGCACTCTCCACTTGCTCTCTCTCTCCCCCGTCCTCGACCCACTTGCTGCTTACTGTACTCACTCGACACAGCGTTTCGCATGTCGATGAGAAATACTGTATGACGGATAAGTGGCACGGGGCCGCTAAATGGATATAAAAATCCCAAAATGTCACACTTGTGGATGGTTGTAGTCCGAGGGGGGGTCTGGGGGTATTTGGCCTGGTATAAAAACACAACCTCCAGTTTCCCTTCTTCCAGCTCAACTCTAGAGCCCCCAGTGAACCCCATCTGAAGAGTAATGTGGTGCACTCTCTGACCCCCAACACGTGCTCCGAGCTTCTTTCAATGAGACCACTTATGGAAAGCTCTGCCTGGCGGATTACTATGCTGCCACAGCTGCATCGGCCAACTAATGTAAAGGAGAGACAAGCTAACTGTCATGGCGTTCCGTTTCCTAATGGTGAGCAATGGAGAGCAATCAAGCCGCTGTGACACCGCACGGATGAAAGATGGAAACTCTATGCACTTCTAAGACGGGGGAAGTTGCTTCTTACTCGTGTGACGTGTCCTTGCAGATGTATGTGTGTATGTATGAGTTTCTAGGTCTACGCGTGTGTGTGTGTGTTCGACATGCGCGCGTGCGTGCGTCTGCACGTGTGTGCCCGTGTGGCTCCACCACAGCCAATAGGGAGCTGCTGCTCAGGCTGAGAGAAGATGAGAGGATAGCGGGGGAGGGGCAGAGCACTTGCTGTTACCTCCCGGGGCCATCGGGGGGCAGTGCAGTGTGTAAGGTTTCTACAGCTGGCTGTGTGTGTGTGTGTGTGTGCGTGCAGTGTGTGTAGGGTATGCCTGATGGTGGAGGGAGGAATGTGGCGAGGCAAATTTACGACAGTCTTGAGTACGACAGCTCGACTGCTCCATCACTGATGAAGTGGATGTTTCAAACAGAACCACATCATGCATACATATACACACACACCACACACACACACACACCACACACATACACACATACACACACACTTTATGGTTATTTTCATGAGAAATTATACACATTGTTAAAGAGAATCCATGATAAAACTAGGATTAAACACTGAATGAGACCCTAACCACCAGGGCTTGAGGTCCATCCCACTTACACCGTCAATATAAAAACAACCAACGTTGAAGTGGAGAACAAATCTACACAGAAAATGTTCAATTTCCAATCCATAAACCCCTAACCCCCGACCCTGGTAACAAGCATTCTGACCCGCTAGAGGCAGTTTAACTAAGGTGTTTTGGCCCAGTGCATGGTGCGTGGGTCAACTATACCGAGCAAAAATATAAACGCAACATGTTAAGTGTTAATCCCATGTTTCATGAGCTGAAATAAAAGATCCCAAAAATTGTCCATACACACAAAAAGTTTTTCTCTCAAATGTTGTGCATAAATTTGTTTAAATCCCTGTTAGTGAATATTTATCTTTCGCCAAGATAATCAGCATGATCATTACATAGGTGCACCTTGTGCTGGGGACAATAAAAGGCCACTTTAAAATGTGCAGTTTTGTCACACAACACAATGTCTCAAGTTGAGGGAGCATGCAATTGGCATCCTGACGGCAGGAATGTCTACCAGAGCTGTTGCCAGAGAATTTAATGTTCATTTCTCTACCATAAGCCACCTCCAATGTCATTTTAGAGAATTTGGCAGTATGTCCAACCGACCTCACAACCGCAGACCACGTGTACCCAAGCCAGCCCAGGACCTCCACATCCATCTTTTTCACCTGTGGGATCGTCTGAGACAGCCACCCAGACAGCTGATTTAACTGAGGAGTATTTTTGTCTGTAATGAAGCCCTTTTGTGGGAAAATCTCATTCTGATTGGCTGTGCCTGGCTCCCAAGTGGGTGGGCCTGTTGCCTCCCAGGCCCACCCATGGCTGTGCCCCTTCATTAGGGCCTAATGAATTTATTGAAATTGACTGATTTCCTTAAACGAACTGTAACTCAGTAAAATCGTTGAAATTGTTGCATTTTGAGTTTATATTTTTGTTCAGTGTATGTACCTCTCTTCCCCCTCACCTGTCCCCCTACCTCCCCACACCCCACCAGAAGCCCTTGACTGACATTGCATCCCATAAAGCTGCACTACACAACACAACATCTGCTCTGTGACAAAAATCTATCGCCGTGGCTCCCAGAGCACAGGACTGAAAATAGATGCTAGGCATGGGAGCATTAAACCTCAAACTTCTTCATTCATCTTGCGGTGAGGACAAATCTCGATACAAAAAAGTGTTTTATATTTCTTTGTTTTTTTTAACGGAATGAACATCTGGGGTTGCAGTGAATGGGTGGTGTACTACACGGCTTGCTTCGACTCAGAACAAAATTTGAAAAAACAACTGCAGTTGAGGACGTAAATATTAGCATGATTAATTAATAAGATAAGCTCATCGCTCAGACGTAATTTGGCAGACACCGTGATACTGTGTTGCACTCAGTGTAATAATGCATCTTGATAATTCACGACCCCGGCATCATGGCGAGCGTCTGGTAGGATGTGTCGGGATTTAGTGATGCGCCATCCCTCACGGCCGACGCTGTGCCGTACATACATTTCTGTCAGTCATGTGGAGGGTTTTGGAAGGCATTCTCTCTCTCTCTCCCTCCCTCCCTCACTTCTCACTCCCTCCCCATCTTTCATCTTTCTTTATATCTGCAATGGAGCAGGACAAGGTCTGGTTGAGGTGAACTGGGCCTCAGTCCCACCGACCCACTAATTTTCACTACAGGGAGTTTGGCCGTAAAGAGCTGCTTAATATACAGCGCTTTCAGAAAGTATTCACACCCCTTGACTTTTTACACATTTTGTTGTGTTAGAGCCTGAATTGAAAATGGATTAAATTGAGATTTGGTGTCACTGATCTACACACAATACCACATATTGTAAAAGTGGAATTATGTTTCTCGAACACAACACATGCGTCATGTTATGGGTATGCTTGTCATCGGCAAGGACTAGGGAGTTTTTCAGGATAAAAATAAACAATAGAGTTAAACACAGAAAATTTTAGAGGAAACCCTGGTTGTCTGCTTGCCAACTGACACTTGGAGACACATTCACATTTCAGCAGGACAATCACCTAAAACACAAGGGCAAATATACACTGGAATTTCTTACCAAGACAACATTGAATGTTCCTGAGTGGCCTAGTTACGGTTTTGACTTATATAGTCTTCAAAATCTATGTCAAGACTTGAAAATGGATGTCTAGAAATGATCAACAGCCAACTTGACAGTTTTACGAATTTTTTTAAGAATAATGTGCAAATATTGTACAATCCAGGTGTGCAAAGCTCTTAGAGACTTACCCAGAAAGACTCACCAACAAAGGTGCTTCTACAAAATATTGACTCAGGGGTGTGAATACTTATGTCAAATAGATATTTCTGTATTTCATTTTCAATACATTTTTGAAAATGTCTAAAAACATGTTTTCACTTCATCATTATGGGGAATTGTGTGTAGTTGGGTGAGAGAGAGAAACCCAATGTAATCCATTTTGAAATTAAGGCTGTAACACAACAAAATGTGAAATAAATCAAGGGGTATGAAGGCCCTAAAGTATGGTCATACACAAACACACACCTCTATTCCTACATGTACAGTTGGGATGCATGGACCCACGTCCGAGCATCCCTCTTTCAACATCTCAATATCTTGTCAGTCTAGGAAAACAGAGAAATCTAAATCCAAAGACATATTTTGTTTATTGGCTACAAACCCAACCCAATCTAACAACAGCAGTTTAAACAAATATGTTATTATTATTTCTTTCTTTTTTGGCATCCCCATTAGCTACTGCTAAAGCAGCAGCTACTCTTCCTGGGGTCCACACAAAACATGACAAAGTACATAACATGAACAGACAAGTGCATCATCAGTTTAAACAAAGATGGTATCATTCTTATAACAACCGTAACTCCTATTCTAATGCACCCCCAGTTGTACAGAGGTGGCACTGGATGGAGGGTCATATAATCTAGATTGGAGGTAATAATAATCTGGATTATGCAGATCTGATACTGTCCACATGGACATACAGGTAAAGGTTGTGAGACATATATATTTTTTAAGATAAGCCCTCTTTATTGCCTTTGGCTGTAAAATAAGGTATTCTCAGACCCTGGAGAGTAGAGAGGAACATATGGCCTGCTGTACTCTGATGGCTGTAAACCTGTCACTGAGGAACTTCTCCATTTGTTTTAGGACGGAGACAGTCCATAAGGGAGATTATTGGGTGGTGGGGACAGTGGTGGCGTGGTGGGTGTTATAGGGGTGCCGTGGGGCTTGGCTGGTTGGCTGGGTGAAGTAAGTCTGTGTGGTAAAGTAGAAAGCTGTGCTTCAATTTTTAGGAATTACGAGCATTGCTCAAGGGCACAACAGCAGGAGACGGCATCTGGTACCTACCTAGAATCCCACTCGATTTGTTTCCCATCAGACTTGGGATTTAAACCAGCGACACTCTGTTCCGCACGCTGCACTGTTCTAACACACAAATACAGCTTGACAGCTGGGTGGGTGGGTGAGCAGGGTGGGTGAGATGCTAGAGAGGGTGATGGATCACTGAGCTGCAGATCCCTGCGAAAGAGACGGAATTAAAGAGTGTTTTACAAGTTAGGCCTAATGTTTAAGATCCAAAATGGATCGAGGGTGAATGAGAATGAGGAAGGGGGAAATAAATGATAGAAGAAAAATAGATGGATAAAATAAGGAAATTAAGGGATAAACAGACAGAGACAAAGAGAGAGACAGTGAGAGATAGTGAGAGATAGTGAGAGATAGTGAGAGAGAGAGAGAACGGTTGGGCATTGTTAGTAAAGGAGGTAGATAGAATGAGGGCAACCCTGTAGGATTTAAATGCTGTCATGTTACTAGCTCATTAAGGGCCTTGAACTGACTGAGGGAAACATATTTAACACAAACATTCTCTGCAGATGACTAATTAGAAAACACATATTTTCCCCAAGAAAGCTGTGTGTGTGCCGTGTGTGTGTGTGTCTGTGTGTGTGTCTGTGTGAGAGAAGGGGGTGGGGGAGATGACTTCACCGACCTACTTGGGTTAAAATTAGCCTGATCTAAACCAGAACTCACATGGATGTGACTACTGTCTTTGCCAACTGCAAAGAAACACCAGACGAGTGCACTGTAGCTACATTATTTCCAGAGGAGGACAACACACATGCTCCTTCAGCAAATCATTCTCTAGAGCCTTCTCTATTGGTGCTGATAACTTCATTTAATGTCGCTCGCTCAAGCAGAGTATGAGTGGTAGAAAAGGCTGGAACAGACAAGCATGACCGATATACCCAGTGCACAAAACATTAGGAACACTTTCCAACTTACCGAGCTGCACCCCTTTTCCCCTCAGAACAGCCTCAATTCATAGGTACATGGACTCTGCAAAGTGTCAAAAGCATTCCACAGTGATGCTGGCCCATGTTGACTCCAGTGCTTCCCACAGTTGTGTCAAGTTGGCTGGATGTCCATTGGGTGGTGGACCATATTTGACACACAAGGGAAACTGTTGAGCGTGAAAAACCCAGCAACGTTGCAGTTCGTGACACACTTAAACCGGTACAAAGGCACTTAAATATTGTGTCTTGCCCGTTCACCCTTTGAATGACACACGCACACAATCCATGTCTCAATGGTCTCAAGGCTTAAAAACCTTTAACCTGTCTCCTCCCCTTCATATACACCGATTGAAGTGGATTTAACATCAATAAGGGATCCTAGCTTTCACCTGGATTCACCTGATCAGTCTTGGAAAGGAGCAGGTGTTCCTAATGTTTTGTACACTCAGTGTACAGTATGTACAGTACCAGTCAAACGTTTGGACACGCCTACTCATTCAAGGGTTTTTCTTTATTTTTACTATTTTCTACATTGTAAAATAATAGTGAAGACACATATGGAATCATGTAGGAACCTAAAAGTGTTAAACAAATCTAAATATATTTCAGATTTTAGACTATTCGAAGTAGTAGCCACCCTTCCACCCTATTTTGAATAATCTCAAATATAAAATATATTTTTATTTGTTTGTTTTATTTCATAGTTTTGATGTCTTAAAAAATAAAGAATAGCCCTGGAATGAGTAGGTGTGTCCAAACTTTTGACTGGTACTGTACGTGTGAATAAAGAAAGTCCTAATCTCTGCATTGATGTTACCCACCTCACCGCCCTGCCAATTCAGCCAAGCAGCCAGCCTCTAGTTTACCCAGGGGTGAAAGTTGAATTCATTTCTTCCCGTTATGGGACCTCTTATATGCGCATGTGCTTGCACCAAAACATTTTATGGCCTTAATCATAGAACTACATATAGAATCCTTATTAATTCAATAGGATCTCTGTGGGCCTAGTCGTAAAGATTTGTCATTTAACTTTTAAAATGTAGTCCATTTTACTGTGCCATAAACACAACCAGTCATGATGTTCCCATCTGATTGTCAAATAATCACTTCAAAGGGCTCCTTTACTAGGCACGTTCATCCACTCTCAACATATTACCAGCCTCCAAACAGTGGTGAATGGAAAGAGACATCTGTAATGGAATTTGACGATTGTCATGAGGCCAGAATGTATGTGCCCACTGCTGTCTGCGTACGTCTCAGTGTCGGCCACTCATCTCTGCCTCGGCGAAAAAGTGTTCTTGTCGAACCACATCGCATTTCGTAGGCGATACCATTCAAGTCCCTCCGCTCATTCTCCATGGCTCTGACATGCAGTAATGATAGAAAGTGGCGTAATAGCCTGCAGTTTTCTTGACATTTAGTTTGATTTGTTGTGATAGGCTCGTGATTTACCCACCGCTATAGCGTACCCCCCCAGTTTATTTTGCAGAGACGCCGTACCGGACCACCTTACTTTCACCCCTGAGCTTACCTGAAAAACTATCAGACTAAATACTTCATGGTGAGCTTACCCTAACAACTGTTTGTGCCATACAGTAAAGTCAGTTGTCATAAGATGGCATCCTATATGACAGATATGTCATCCGTATGACAGAGATGCGTTTTCACCTGGTTAAAGTAGAGGGTAACGAGGTTCAACAGCGGGTGAAACTCCAGGCCCGGGGAGCCACGTAGGGTGAGGTGTGAAGGGTGTAAGTATGAGAGAGGGCACAGCTGATAAAGCAATGAGGCCGGGCAGGCTGCCTGTCTGCCTGATGCTGCCCTCTCTCTTTCTCACATGTGTACGGAGTTTCCTGGCCTTAAGAGGGCCTAGTATCCTACGCATGTCATTTGAGGACATGCAGGAGGTGCAGTCACCAGGAGCTACCAAATGACTCCAGAGTGGCAAATAATATACTGCCTGCACATTTGCATTTGTGGCCTGCTGGAGGTCATTTTGCAGGGCTCTGGCAGTGTTCCTCCTTGCACAAAGGCGGAGGTAGCGGTCCTGCTGCTGGGTTGTTGCCCTCCTACGGCCTCCTCCACGTCTCCTGATGTACTGGCCTGTCTCCTGGTAGCGCCTCCATGCTCTGGACACTACGCTGACAGACACAGCAAACCTTCTTGCCACAGCTCGCATTGATGTGCACTACCTGAGCCACTTGTGTGGGTTGTAGACTCCGTCTCATGCTACCACTAGAGTGAAAGCACCGCCAGCATTCAAAAGTGACCAAAACATCAGCCAGGAAGCATAGGAACTGAGAAGTGGTCTGTGGTCACCACCTGCAGAACCACTCCTTTTTTGGGGGGTGTCTTGCTAATTGCCTATAATTTCCACCTTTTGTCTATTCCATTTGCACAACAGCATGTGAAATTTATTGTCAATCAGTGTTGCTTCCTAAGTGGACAGTTTGATTTCACAGAAGTGTGATTGACTTGGAGTTACATTGTGTTGTTTAAGTGTTCCCTTTATTTTTTTGAGCAGTGTACATAAAATGACCACATATATTTGGACTGCTGCTGGAACCATTACTGTAAACAAGGAGGGATTTCACATTCCAAGAAAGACATTGAGAAACTCCAGTGACAGAGGAAGAGTACTTTTTACATTGATAAAGCCCTTATATAATAGGGGCTTTCTATTCCAATTCCCCCTTACTAAGCACTTTCTGGTGAGACACCAAATTGGTAATGCATACCTAAAGTCACTCCCGCTCAAGTGCTTGCGGTTACATCTGACACCCCTTAAAGTGTCTTGACTCTGAGTCTAAAGTCATCTCATAATAGCAGAAACATACGGTGTGCAGAATACCAGAAATAATGGCCCATTGTTCAATCTCATTCCAATCTAAACTGTTGAGGACTTACAGAGCTTCGAAGCCATTCTAAAGCCAAGGTAAAGGTTCCAAGTGTACATCTACTGTCTGTTCTCTTCGGTCTGGAGTCTATCAAGCTGTCATTGCAATGAATATATATGTATAATAATGTATATGCCATTTAGCAGACGCTTTTCTCCAAAGCGCTACACAGTCACGCGTGCATACATTTTACGTATGGGTGGCCACGGGAATCAAACCCAAAACCGTGGCAGTGCAAGCGCCATGCTCTACCAACTGAGACATTCAGGAATCACATTCACAGGAATTAATAATTGCCACACAGGAATGATCTCTTCCCCAGACAAGCAACTCCCAACATGCACCACTGCCTTCCTTTGGTTTCCTTTGCTGAACTCAGCGACCACGCAGCAAGTACCGTTAGAGGTTCAATGAGGAGAATGACATACAAAGATATAAATGCATAGTTAAATGCATACGTAATGGTCTTCCCCTTCCTTTTGGCCCTCTGTTAAATGTGTGTACTGTCATTAATATTAGCATATCAGGATTTGCATGTTTCACAACATACTGTACAACAGAAACATATGGGAATATGAATACACTCTTAGAAAAGGAGTTATCTAGAACCTTAAAGGGTTCTTCGGCTGTCCCCATAGGAGAACCCTTTGAAGAACCCTTTTTGGTTGTAAGCAGAACCCTTCTGTTTCCAGGTTGAACCCTTTTGGGTTCAAATGTCGAACCCTTTCTACAGAGGGTTCTACAAGGAACCCAAAATGGTTCTAAACGGGGACCCAAAAGGGTTCTACCAGGAACCAAAAAGGGTTCTCCTATGGGCATAGCCGAGGAACCAGACAGCAAGCGTGTAGGAAGAAACTCAAGACAGTGTGTCAAATTGCGACAAATATCACTGAGCAGTGATAGAAATCTATGCTTTGAACAGCGAGACCTGACACGAGAGACGGAGAGGGCTATACTCACTAAACAATGTTGAAATGTCAAATGCCATAAACTAGCATCTTGGTTGAACAAAATGTCAGGGCTGTCGTTACATTAGGGCAGCTTTGGCACCGTGCCATATACCAAGGACCTGTCGGACTGGTTTCCCTTTCACAGTTCAACAATAGATAACGAAGCTCTAGGGACTATAGATGGGCTGTATAGACCCAGTCACTGATACACATACTATCTGATGATCTACCAATCAAACCTATCGCGATAGATCATCTTTTACATTTCGGAAACAACATGACTCTGCCATATTCGACAAATCTGAGATATGGATTTTGTTTTGGAGAAAAGGACTAGGTATACTGTAAGTGTAGCAAAGATATAGACTAGAATAGAGAATCCCCTCTGTGTGATATGGCAGTGGCAGCAGCAGTGGGATGGCAGCTGCCACCATCTGTCATATCGCTGCCACTCGGTTGGAGTTACAATTTGAAAAAGTAATTAAACTTCAACAGTTTTACATTGCGGTTGATATTTCTTTTTATTGAGGAGTTAAAAGGTTAGTATTCATCATTTGTTTAAGGGCCTGACGGTTCCTGGTGGATTTAGAGGAGCTCCCGTCTAATTCTTCATTAAAGGTCGTTCTTCTTCTTCCCGCTTAGCTCTCGTGGATGGATAGAAAAAAAGGAGGGATGAAAGGTTTGCCTTTAATGGATCATAATTCAGGAGTCAGAATTAATGTGATGATTCATCGCCAAAGTGAGCGGTAAAAGTGTGACTTCATGTAGCTCAGTTCATACACCGTGGCGCGTGTAACGCCAGGGTAGTGGGGTTTGATTCCCGTGGACCACCCAATCAAAAAAAAATCATGGATGACTGCAAATGGCTTCGGATAAAAGCGTCTGCTAAATGGTGTATACACTCCGGGGCAACTTTTATTTCACAGGCGTTCAGATTGGTCCAGGAATAACCCAATCGTCATGACTCAACGTTGTGTTGAGGAACTGGAAAGTCAAATACCTCAACTCCTCCTCATTTGATGGATATCTCATATTGACGGTCCTATTGGGGTATTCTCAGCACTACCAGCTAGATGCAATCATTCGTTTATACAGTAGCTGAGCATTGACTATCACGACTTAAAGGATAGAATGTGATTATGTGAGATATGCAAAAAAAAAACATTTCCATTTCACCACACACTTGTACATGTGTGAAATAGGACAAATATAAGCAGTCCCTATTTGACCTTTGATATAACACCTACAGTAAAAACTATTAAGCCAAGCTCACAGTAAATGCACCACTACCTGATATGGTCAAACACAGCAACTTATTTGCCTGTTTTATTGCCTCTATGAAGAGTAACAAACATGAAACTAATTGGCCAACGGTACTTGACCTGGCTCACAAAGTGGGTGGCTGCTAGCCTAATTAATAGAAGTCATGACATTGACAACACCATACTTTGATGTCAGCAATCACACCTCCACTCTTTCATCCGTTGTTTGCACAACTATTTGTACCAGCAGCCGCTATCTATCGCATCGCACACTGCAGCCAATTAGACCACGTTTCGGGCCTCATCCACTTGCCCCGTAATGGCCGCCCACTCCAGATAGATAGTTGTGGGAGGATTTACAGTGCGGCCCCTGACCGTCTCCTTAATGCTCCTATAAACTGTGAGCTTTGTTGGTATAACTTTGGACACGAGGAGGACAGAGAGGAGAGGAAAGAGGAGAGTGCCTGCCTTTTGATGGATGATCCCTGCAAAACAGCTGAGGACCTCCCGTCAGACGACTTAATAACGTCCACACATTCCCCCCATTACTATGCCTCTCCTGACGCTGCCGCTGCCGCGCGGCAGACAGCTCTGCCTGTCGATTAATGTAAAGGAGACGGTGTGGCGTACGCACGCCCACTCGAGTTGAATTTGGACCACCGGGAGGGCCGGCCGGCGGTGAACAAACAGTGATGGGGAAACCCTGTGCCGACACACATCTACTGTAGTGTAGGGTTACGCTACCGTCCGCTTTCCCGTTATTATCCTCCTCTCAGACGAGTGGTGGTCATCCAAATTGTGCATGGTGTCCATCTTTAGGAGCCTCTGAGGTCCTCTTCTACTATATGGACCACAAATCAACTCATCATCAAGACCACTAACCTGGGCTGGGACTAAAGCCTGCACACTGTGGCTCTCCAAGACCAGAACTGAAAAACACTAATTTAGACCAAGGAAGAGGGGTTGAACTCTATGACAATCCCTATAATTCTTTGCTACAATGTTAGTCTATATCAGCATGTCAAACCATATAGGTAGACAGTGACAATTCAATGACACCAGCAATATGCTAGTAAGACCTACCCCACTGCCTACAGTGTAGAACTAGCATTCTGTACAGTACGGTCCTCCCCCAGAGCTGATTAGTGCAGCTCCCTCTGCATCATGTCCCCTGACTGACTGACTGACTGACCGACTGTCTTATAATTGGTGTGGCACTGTGACCAATCCACCATCCAACCGATCCACCATCCAACCGATCCATGCTATAGTGATGAAGACTTCTGCCGTCCCAGTGGACCAGAGCTACACCGGCTCCTGAATTGTTCAAGTGAACTGAGTGATGATCAATTACCCAATCACAAGGAGTCTGGCACGTGCTGTGTTCAAATCCCCATGTGTGCCATCTGCCTTTACCAAGTTAAATGGAGATCAAACAATTCAATGACAACTAGTCCTGTGTGGCTTCTTAGGTCCCTATTATTTATTTGAAGAGTAAACAACAAGGTTAAAATGTACAGTGATACAGTACA
This sequence comes from Salvelinus sp. IW2-2015, assembly GCF_002910315.2. Classification (NCBI taxonomy): domain Eukaryota; kingdom Metazoa; phylum Chordata; class Actinopteri; order Salmoniformes; family Salmonidae; genus Salvelinus; species Salvelinus sp. IW2-2015. The sequence continues at coordinate 374,414 of NW_019942600.1, read as the reverse complement.
TCTGCTGTGTGGGTCCTACAGGGCCTGCTGGACCGCCGAGAGCTTCCTCGACACTAAAAAGGCTGGGAATAGATCATGCTAATACTGTTGCACTGGTGGGCCGAAAGTGCTGAGAATACTATATACCCGTGTTATTCACTGGTCCAGAAGGGTTGCTGTATGTGTCAGCGTTTGTCCCTGCCGAACATCAACACATCTGATTTAACCAATCATCAAGAGATGATGACCAGGAGTGAAGAAAACTCTTTGCTTTTACTCACCCAATATTTTGCTGATATGAATTCATTGCCTGCGTCCACGTCCAGTTACATTTTCAATGTCCACCTGCAAATTAAGACACATGAAACATCTCAAATTGCTAACATTAACATCTACAGCTATGGTAAAACAATACTTGAGGGGGAGAGAGGGTCAGTTTTGTTGACGGTAACCCTTTAATTGAAAGCTGATGGCATGAGCCGTAATGGGGGATCAGATCTGCCTCTTTTCCCAATGCAGCGGTTTTGAGCTGTGTTATTGGCGTCACGCCAGGCAGGCTTTGACAAGGCTGTTCAGCAGACTCATTTTGTAGGCTACGTGTATAGTGTGATTATCAGTCACTAGAAGGTTTGGGAGCCACCCCCACCAGGCAGCGCCTGCCTAGTTTTTCCTTCTCTCTTCCATCCCTCTCCCCTCACACTCTATGTGAACCCAGCATCAGGCTCACACTCACTCCATCACTGTGCTGCCATGACAATGGGGCCCCGCTGCCTTTCCATTGTGGTGTAACGTGTTGGGAAGATCATTTTGCAAAGTTATTCTCATTCCCTGGTCAAAAATGGCTTGAGATGTATTTTCTGTAATATGCCATTTGTTTCTTATTTGTTTAAGATGTAGGCCAATGGTCACAGAAACCACAGATAGGAATTCTCACATAGTTCTAGGCCTATTACATATATCGACGACTGAATTTCATGGAGAGAGAAAACATTCACGATAATTTGGATAATGGAGCCTTCGGTAGGCCTAGCCTATAAGAAGAACCATTTGTTGGCTTATTTGGCCACAGCTATTACTAGGACAGTTTAGCCTGTTGCCGCAGTCCATGTAGCCTATACGAAATGTTTTCTCTAAAAAAAAATACATATAGGCCTACTTCTCAAGTCTTGTCAAATATTATGTCATGACAAGACTAAATTGTTTTTAAGCTGTTCGCCGTAGCCAAAATGTTTGAAAATCGATAGTAGCTAGTGGTTGGACAGGTACATTTGAGGCAAATAGCCTATGTATGAATCAATGAGTTGGGTTAGCCAAGTTGATGTCCCCTTATGTTAATACATTTATTGCGTTACATTTTGTTAACATTTACGAAACGCATGCCCAATTGTAGTTCATATTTATTTATAGTGCCTTCTGGTCGTCTCCAAACTCGAGTGCATGAACGCGACGCAAATCACGGGCAGCTGACTGGACCATAGACATTTCTGGATCAGAACGCAAATGTTTATCATCGGGTGAGAAGTAAAACATTCTGCATGTCATGCCTATGCAGCTTTGTTTGTAATTTCTATAATATACCAACAGGTGATTTTTTTTCAAACACAGTTAGTGAATGTGTAGCAATAGAGAACTAAGCCTACTTTGCTCGTTGGTCCAGTCACGCCAGCTACCTGTACTTTGCCCGGAAGTAATGACTCCCATGCGCGCGAGTTTGGTGACGCCAAAAAACGTCAGGTATGGACGATGGTAAAACTAGAAGTATTTTTATTTAAACCACATTTTGCCATGCGTTTTGTAAATGTAAACAAATATACTAATAGGCTTACACATTTATGAAAATAACCTTGAGTCTTACATTGCCTCATAATGGTACTATTCTACACCTGCATTGCTTGCTGTTTGGGGTTYTAGGCTGGGTTTCTGTACAGCACTTCGAGATATTAGCTGATGTACGAAGGGCTATATAAAATAAACTTGATTTGATTTGATTAGCATTGTTAACTACTGAACAAAAATATAAACGCAACATGCAACAGATTCAATGATTTTACTTAGTTACAGTTCATATAAGGAAATAAGTCAATTGAAATGAATTCATTAGGCCCTAATTTATGGATTTCACGTGACTGAGGAGCCAGGCCCAGTCAATCACAAGGAGTTTTACCCCACAAAACGGCTTTATTACAGACATAAATACTCCTCAATTTCATTAGCTTTCAGGGTGGCTGGTCTCAGACAGTCCCACAGGTGAAGAAGCCGGATGTGGAAGTCCTGGGCTGGCGTGGTACACATGGTATGTGGTTGTGAGGCCGGTTGGATATACTGCCAAATTCCCAGAAATGACGTTGGAGGCGGCTTATGGTAGAGAAATTAACATTGCATTTTCTGGCAACAGCTATGATGGACATTCCTGCAGTCAGCATGCCAATTGCACGCTCCCTCAAAACTTGAGACATCTATGGCATTGTATTGTGTGACAAAACTGCACATTTTAGAGTGGCCTTTTATTGTCCCCAGCACAAGGTGCACCTGTGTTATGATCATGCTGTTTAATCAGCTTCTTGATATGCCACAGGTGGATGGATTATCTTGGCAAAGGAGAAATGCTCACTAACAGGGACGTAAACAAATTTCTGCACAACATTAGAGAGAAATAACCTTTTCGTGCGTATGGAAAGTTTCTGGGATCTTTTATTTCAACTCATACAGCATGTTACCAACACTTTACATGTTGTGTTTTTATTTTTGTTCAGTATAGCTAGCATCAATCTACAAACATTTGTGCTTTGTCTGGTCTATTTGTGGTTGATTATTTAGTATCATTAATCGGATCTTGTCTATCTAGCAATACGGCACCTTTCATTTTTTTTTTTTTTTTTAAATAACTGAAGATTGGATGCTAAGAACATGAGGTTGTCCCAGGTCAGGTCCAATGGTCAGGAAAATACCATGGTGATCATGAACATAGATGGCTAGGGTGACCTACAACTCGGCCTACCGGTGAAATAGAACTACAAATGGGTAGACTACAACTAGGCCTACAGGTGAACTAGAACGACAACTGGGTGGACTACAACTAGGTCTACAGGTGAACTACAACTGGGTGGACTACAACTAGGCCTACAGATGAACTAGAATGACAACTGGGTGGACTACAACTAGGCCGACAAGTGAACTAGAACTACAACTGGGTGGACTACAACTAGGCCTACAGGTGAACTAGAACTACAACTTGGTGGACTACAACTAGGCCTACAGGTGAACTAGTACCACGACTTGGTGGACTACAACTACAACTGTAAAATACTGTATAGTGATCATAAACATGGATGGCTAGGGTGACCTACAACTACAGGTGCAACTCCAGGCTTCAAAAAACAATCCTATTGTAATCACATTAGCCTGTCTGAGCTAGATCAAGAGCATGCATGGCCTGAGGTTAAGACAACGCTTAGGCTAATGATCAGGAGCTGAGGGAAACCTGTTGACATCTGAACCGTTCACCCCTGCACCTAAACCAAAACCAGACACACACACACTCACTGTGCAGTGCACTCTGTGCTTGGTGTCTGAGAAGCCCATTGACACTGTGCGCCATGACATGTTGGACACAATGACAGAGACACCTTAAGAGCCTCCCTCAGGCTCAGGCTCACTAAGCCTGGTCTGGCTTAGTGCTTGACCTTGCAATGTTCATTTCACATGCACAAATTGCAAATTAGTCTTGAGGTCAAACAGCTTTTTAACCTTTTTACAAAAATGTGCTAAGTTAGTGTCTTAGATTGGTTTCATAGGCTACCTATTGTGACTTTATATTACTATCTTTGTGATTTTACTCTGCAACATCTACAGGTAGCTTTAAAAAAAAAAAAACAGTGTCCGAATTCTTAAACCGACAGTACCATTACGGTTTTTGCGACACACACACAACACTGAGTCGCAGATCCATTTTAAGCATGACGTGACTGTGGCTTCCCAATTTACCTTTCTTCTTCTCCTCTCTAACACCTAGACCCTGCATTGACGCCCTCCTGGGAGCTAATGCAAACCAGCAGCCATTTTCTTTCTCCCTGAGGGACATTGGCCCAGGGATCACACCACTGCTGTGGCAGACACTGTCTGGGGCTAACCGCCAAGTATCTGACACTCAGCGCTGGAGATAAAGCAGCGAGGGACGTGACGTTGATTTGACACCTGATGACGGACAGAAAGGAGAGAGAAAAATCAGGTGGTTTTTTTTTTCTTCTTCTCTCCTGTCAGACAGATAGATATACCAACAGGAGCCTCCTCTTCTCATTCCCTTCAGGGCACAGGGCGTGGCAGAACAAGGCTTTTCTCAGCGTAAACATTCGCACAGGGAGTTGTTTCCCAGTAGCAGGTTAGCAAACGAATGTCCTTGTTGCCGCTCGAGGCGAAGCTGCGTGAAGTAGTCTTCACTCAACTCAACACTCTTGGCTCTGCGGATGACTGACAGAGGCTGACAGCAGCGTTGCCGGTGCGATAGAAACTGAGAGAAAGGGTGACTATGGTGCGAATTGCATCATCGTGTAGTCACTGCTTGATGTAGAGTTCATGTTGTGCTCCCTTTTATGGCAGATCGAACAACCGATACTCATTTGTTTGCCACTTAACCAATGTTTGTTTTGGGGGGAAATAGCAGCAACCGAAGAATTTCTCTTTTGTGTGGTGTGTCACATGTAAAAAGGTTTGAGTCTGTAGTGGTTGACTAGAACTGCGGTAATACCTGTGGTGCTTATTTATAGGTTAGGCCTTTTGGGCGGCAACGCCATGCCTAATCAGTGTCCTTGTCTCACACAGGAACCTGTGTGAACCTTTATCAAGTGTGGTGAACACTGTCTAACTACCGTATTGTCAATCGGTAGCTGATCGGTGAGGAGTAATAGCTTTGCTCTTGATAACGTAAGCTTTACAGAGGGATAAGCTTTTCCCCACCATATCTGTTGTGTCAACGATGCAGCACGCAGATAAAGAGGTGGGTTTAATACAATGTAAACTGACCTATCTGACCGCAGACGCCATATTCCAGTGCTGATTACCGCTTAATGATTGTTCGCGTTGTTTTGCTGATGCAGTAGGGGACTGCTGCGCTCTGAATGGGAAGATGTATTTTGTATGACAGTGCAGTGGTTGGACCAATTGATTATTGTAATGAGGTTGAGCTCGAGGCCATTTTAAATTCAGCCTTTCTGTGACTTGACACGGTTGGTAGTTAGTTGGTAATTCCACAGCACCCACAATGTCTTGGGCACTTTTTGTGCCAGCTCCACTGTAACCTAGTTGACCCAGATTCCACTGACCCATAGTCCCTACCTGACCAATCTGCTCAGTCAGAGCTGTGCCCTCACGTGCACCATTCCACCTCAGCCATTTCAGAGGAAGCACTCGGTTTCACAACCTCCACCTCTTGGCTGCTTGCCCTGTTTATTTGATTTTTTTTATCGGCGAAGGCCTCGTTTTCAGGTTGGAGCTGAGAGGGTTTGAAAAGGTTATTGCCCAGTGATAACGTCACGGTCTCCATGGCAACTGGCCATGACGGCATGGGCGGCCTCGGCGAGAGGTTGAGGGTCTAGGAAGAGGGGGGAGGTTCTGTAACAAGGTAAGAGCCATAACCTTTTGGCTCTCTCGTGGGCTGTCGCCGAGTGCCTGTCTTTGCACCTACGACACAGAGGCCTTGTCAGAATCAGAAGAGGCTGGATGAGGGGTGGTAAAATAGAGTTAGGGAGGGAGGGGAGGGGGCACTAACTGATATGGCCCAGATATCATATCTGCGTTTACGAGGGGGCAGAATTGGCCCGAGGGAGATAAAATGCTGCCTAAACTGCTTGGGTCTCCAAAACAGCCTGATAAAGGAGTGGTATATCTCCACCAAGCCATAAACACTCACACACTCCCCTCTCTCACACACTGATACAGACCCTGAAAGAGGCCTTTTATGTCTTTCTCTGTGTGGGGGATAACTACAAGACCCTCTGTAACAGAATAAAAGTGACATTGTTTACATCGGAGTGAAAAGCAGTGTCACTGTGAAAACAGATTTTTTTTCTTCATGATTTTAAATGTGAAATTGAACCAATTATGTAGTCTTTACCCCTACCTACATGTACAAAACAACTTGACTAACCTACACGTTGACTCAGTACCGGTACTCCCTGTATATAGCCTCATCATTTATTTTATTTGACCATTTTTACTTTATTTAGTAAGTATTTTCTTAACTCTTTCTTGAACTGCATTGTTGGTTAAGGGCTTGTAGGTAAGCATTTCACGGTGAGCTCTACACCTGTTGTATTCGGAGCACGTGGCAAATAACATTTTGATTTAATAAGGAAGTCATCAAAATTCCTTAAGGACATTAGCAATTAAGGATTTTCCATTTGACGGTATCATTCTGCGGATCATTCGTTTTAGTATTGGAGAGTTTTAGAGACAAGAGTTTTCTAGGGTAGAGTAGTAGATAGAAGTCAACAGCCAGGGCTGTGATCTCACTGGCCCATTGTTTTCCACTTCAGACTCCAGTTCCTCTCTGCTTCAGTCTGTGCTGGCTGAGCCAATCCTGCTCCAACAGATTTAGTCCACAGCATCTTGGAGTGCCATGTCTTAGCCACTAGGGGGCGAGCTTCACTGTCTGTGACCTGGGTCCTGTCTGTGAGCCTACTAATGGGAGGGTAACAGGCCTGAGAGAGGCAGAGGGCTGGAGAGATTTAAAGGGGAAGTAGCCTAGCAGCAATACAGCTAAACACCACTGGGGCCGTTGTGTCACTACTAGACAATAAACATCCTTACACTTTACACAGGATGGGTTTGTTACTTGACTACTATAATTATAAAATGTGTGGTGGCCTTTTCACACTGAAGTTGAGGCCTCGTAAAGAGAGACAATGAACAGTCTTACAGTATTTTGTCAACTCTCTTTTGAACACTGTCTTTGTCGTCTTTGTACAATCTTAGGGTCACAGACAATCACAAAATACATCTTTGCAGAGGGTGTGGGATGAGGGTATTTTATACAGGTATTTATTGTGACTTCCTTGCAGGTGTGTGTGTGTGTGAGAGAGAGAGAGAGAGAGAGAGATATCGTATTCAATTGAAATGTATCCAGGCCTTCCTGGATTGAGGTAAAACATCTTTCTCCCTGTCCATGTATCTGTAATGTCTAGTGCATATTTGTTTCACACAGTCAACATCTTATTTGCTTAATGAGTTAATCCATTGTAACACACAAAAAATAACATTGATAAGCTTCACAGTATATCCAACACTTCCGGTAACCAATTTGGTTTGAACAGCGTCCTTGGGTATGATCTTACTGTCTAGTCTGTGGACTATTACCATACCAGATCCAAATGCATGGTAATAAGAGTGTGGGGTCTGGAGGGAAATGGAAGCAAAATCACATTTAAGAGCCCAGTCTCCGACACTCTCGCTCTCATTAGAATTCCCCCCTCATATCCATTCTTCCATTCTCTTTCTTTTTACCCGGCAATCTTAAAAGAAAATTAAGACTTAAGTGGTTGCCTGTCAATTAGCGTCCCTCTGTGCGACAGAGCGGTGAGAATTCGATTGCGAGAAGACGAGAGCCATTACAGTGCTGCTCTCTTCTCCCTCGCTCTGTCTTTTTCCCTCTCTTTCTCCGTCTTTCTTCCTGTCCTTCTCTCTCGCCCACGCTCGCTCCCCTGTCCGCTCTTCTGTCTGCTCTCTCTCTCTCTCTCTCTATTTCTCATTGCCCTAAAATCACTTTCTCTCTCATCCCCCAACCCCTTCTCTTCCTCTGACTCCCTCGCTCCCCTCACTTTCCCCTCCCCTCAATCTGCCTGCTCTCGCTCCTCCACTCTCTCTCTCCCTGCTGTCTCTACCTGCCAGAACTGTCCCATGGTAGATAGGCAATAGTGCACAGAGCCCAGACTCCCTGCAGCAGTAGTGGAGAATGATTGGACACAAGGGGTGACCTGTCTGTCCCCGACCAGTATACCCTAACATGGGAATGACAATCACACTCCAAACTGCTCACTGACCATTACACCAGCAAAGGCTGTGGCTGTGTCCCAAATGGCACCCAGTGAGACCAGCCCATAGGGCTCTGGTCAAAAGTAGTGCACTACTGGGCCGATAGGGCTCTGGTCAAAAGCAGATGCACTATATAGGGAATCAGGTGCCATTTGGGACACATACTTGATATCAGTACTCCCCAAAACCAGATACATGACAGTATAGTAGATTGGACAGGGAGTGGAAGTTACTGTAAGCCTGAATCATAGACCTGCTAAGAGGTTGAAATGGGCTTATTGACTGGTGGGGGCGCGGGGTTTGGATAGATGAGACAGGGTTGACATAGATGAGGGTGGAGCCCAGTGCAAAGGTAAGAGTGCTTGAACCACACAGGTGTGTATGTACTTTGCGTACTTTCACAGGTGTGTATGTGTATGCATGTTTGTGTACCTTCACAGGTGTGTATGTTTGTGTGCAATGTGTTTATGTGCATTCGCAATCTCTCTACGGTAGCCTCATAGAAGGAGGCAATTAAATAGCAGGGGGAAATATATCGGAGTAGTATTGTTACCAGTTATGACACCAAATTTCACACAGGCTCCAATTTGCTATGCGTGAGTCTCCAGTGACCTGCTGCTCTGGCCTCTGCCTTCAGATTTCTATCTGCCGCTCTCTTATCAGGGCTAGCCGAGGAGACTGGTATTCACTATGTGACCTCACCAACCCTCTGCCACAGATAGGAAAGGAAAGAGGCAAGCCAAAGGGGGGGTGTGTGTGTGCGCTCGCGTGAGTCTGCTTTTATCTATCGTTTGGAGTTATCAAAGCGAGGGAGGTTGGGAGTCAAGAAAATGGAGATGAAGGCAGCGAAGGACCCGCAGGGATGAGAGGAAAAGAGTCAAATACAACGAGAAAAATGGCCATGGAGAGAAGGGTAGGCCTGTAGAAATTGGTGGATGAACCGAAACAACCCAAAATAGGAACATGGATTCGTTGATCAAAGCTGCCCTGCAGAAGAGTATGAAGATACAGTCGGAGTGAAGAGAAAGGATGACGACGCGACCGAGAGACAAAGCAGAAATAGGACACAAGACAGGCACCCGAAAGGGAGCGACGTGGAGAAGGAGAGTGATAGGCCAGGGAGTTTGGAATTGTGCTCGTCTCTCAACGTTCCACGGGGGTTGCCGTGGCGACGGATGCGGCAGGGTCCCGACCTCGACGGGTTCTGCCTGCAAATGAGGACCGTCTCTCTGTAGCTCTGTAATGGTGTCGTCCTCCTCCGGCGCTCTGCACCAAGACAACCTGGCAACCCACGGCCAGCCTCCCTAAGCCGGTGCCTGCTGCCAAAACGCCCCCACAGAGAGCACGCATTAGGACTAATACACCACCAGCAATTTACATTGCAGCAACCTATCAGGACCCTGTGTATGTTTGTGTGTAGGGAGATGGAGGTGGTTCCCGTGTCTCTGGAGGCCAGGTAAAAGTGTTTCCGTGACAACCTCAAAGCACACCTCAAGAAATGTCATGTGAATCCGAATAACTGAAAAAAAATCCATGCCCTTGACACACCTTCATGGAGGTCATCATCAACGGAATTCAACTCTTTGAGGCCGAAAGAAGAGAACTAACAGCGGGAAAGAGAGCATGCCTCAGAGGACGACTCATCCCTGCCCCCGCTGTGACAAAGTCTGCAAGTCACGAAGCAGCCTGTTCAGCTATCTCCAGACCCATGGCCATCCAGACCCACACAACAATCCTGATCCTGTAATACCTGGAGGGAAATCATACTGGACTTACGAGGGATCCCAAATGAAGGAGGAACGTGTGTGTGCGCGTGCGTGCGTGTGTGTGTGTGGAGGGTGGGGGCAGGAGGGCGGGTCTATGTGTGTGTTTTGGTGCATGTGTGACAGGAGACTTTGGCCATCAGGTTGGAGGGTTGGTCCTGCAATAGAGAGACAGTATTGTGACCACAGTGTTAGACAGAGGGACAGACATTACAACTGACACCCACACACATACACCCATTTACACACGTATTCAAGCTAAACCCCAATGTTTACATCCAAATTGACTAGCATTCACACACATGACCCGTGTCAGAATGTACAAAGGGCATGCAGGCTCATTCAAAGGTCAAGTAAAGATTGGATCTCTGCAATGATCTTTCAGGCAAAGAAGAATTTTAGGGATTTATCCTTAACAGTCCATCTTTCAGTATATTATCAGGCCTCCCTCCCCTCGCTCTCTCTCTCTCTCTCTCTCTCTCTCTCGCTTTAAGACCATCACTAGAGCTGTGGTCAGCTCGGCAGAAAGACTCCTCCAGAGATTCCCTGCTGAATCAAATGTATTTATAAAGCCCTTCTTACATCAGCTGATATCTCAAAGTGCTGTACAGAAACCCAGCCTAAAACCCCAAACAGCAAGCAATGCAGGTGTAGAAGCACGGTGGCTAGGAAAAACTCCCTAGAAAGGCCAGAACCTAGGAAGAAACCTAGAGAGGAACCAGGCTATGAGGGGTGCCCAGTCCTCTTCTTGCTGTGCTGGGTGGAGATTATAACAGTACATGGCCAAGATGTTCAAATGTTCATAGATGACCAGCAGGGTCAAATAATAATAATCACAGTGGATTTCGAGGATGCAACAGGTCAGCACCTCAGGAGTAAATTGGAGTAAAAAAATAAAAATAAACTTGAGTAAATGTCAGTTGGCTTTTCATAGCCGATCATTCAGAGTATCTCTACCACTCCTGCTGTCTCTAGAGAGTTGAAAACAGCAGGTCTGGGACAGGTAGCACGTACCGTGAACAGGTAAGGATTCCATAGCCGCACGCAGAACAGTTGAAACTGGAGCAGCAGCACGGCCAGGTGGACTGGGGACAGCAAGGAGTCATCAGGCGAGGTAGTCCTGAGGCATGGTCCTAGGGCTCAGGTCCTCCAAGAGAGAGAAAGGGAGAAAGAAAGAAAGAAAGAAAGAAAGAAAGAAAGAAAGAAAGAAAGAAAGAAAGAATTAGAGAGAGCATACTTAAATTCACACATGACATCGGATAAGACAGGAGAAATACTCCAGATATAACAGACTGGCCCTGAAGAAATGGAAATATAATCAACATCCATGTTGGGAAGAAGAATGTCCAAATGAAATCCAAATCAAAACTGTTGTCTCGGTCCGTCAATACCCATCCTGATCAATAGATGACTGAGCTGTAATGGAGTGCTTGAATTCCCAAGATGGACGCCTGCTGTGGGAGAATATCTGCTCTGTCTTATTGTTTTTTTCCTGTGGTGCTGCTGACTGTATCGGTCTTGGTCTATTGAGGGAGTACCCTAATGACTTATTGACCTGGACACTTGTGCCTTTTTGTCCCCAAAGACATGGATAACAGAGGGTGGCCATTTTTGTTTCGGTATGAAAAGGGTTCCAGTGACCTTCAACCTACAGCAAAGGGGCCAACGTGAGATTTGAAGACCTTGTTCAGACCAGAGATACAGGTAACTGCCAAAATAAAGGAAACACCAACATAAAGGGTCTTAATAGGGCCACCACAAGGCACCAGAACAGCTTCAATGCGCCTTGGCAATGATTCTACAAGTGTCTGGAACTATATTGAAGTGATATGACACCATTATTCCACAAGAAATTCCATACATTCTCAGGCGCTGCTCCAGAATCTCCCATACTTGATCAATTGGGTTGAGATCTGGTGCCTGAGACACACACACACACACACACACACACACACACACAGACCCTTTAAACCCCCTATTCTCCTTTGAGACTCCTTTTTCAATGTCACTAACATGGAAGCCAAAATAATATCAACTGAGCATTTTGTACATGACACTAAGCATGATGGGATGTTAATTGCTTAATTAACTCAGGAAACACACCTGTGTGGAAGCACCTGCTTTCAATCTACTTTGTATCCCTCATTTACTCAAGTGGTTCCTTTATTTTGGCAGTTACCTGTACATCTGTTATTCTCTCTGTCTCCCTCTCTCTCTCCCTATTTCTCTGTCTCTCTCGCTATCTCTCTATCACAAAAACACACACACACACACACACACACACCCTCACACTAAACCAGCAAATACAGGTTCAGTCTTGCCTATGCGTAACATAATCAAGTATTGACAGCTGTAAGACAATAAATCACTTCATTTCTACATGACTGATGATGCCAGTTGGATCCATTGGAACCCCACTAGATATTGTGCACGACTGCATGCGACAACAGGAAGCTAGTGGACCGAATTGTTAAGTATTTCCAACTAAAATATGCAAATCTGTGTACTTTGCCTCAGTGTGTTATACACATTTATACGCATTTTAAAATAGACATGATTGCGCAAACGTACATCAAAACGATACGCTTACGAACACGTATATGCAAACATGCTTGCAAACACATACGTGCAAACAATGTGCATGCTATGTACTTACAGTAAAAGCACACGCTACACAACCACACACACACACGCTACACACCCACACACTAAACACGCACACCTACCTTTTTATATAAATCCCAACCAATCCAAATACACACACTGTCAAACCCCAATTTCATGAACACCTCTCTGGCCTCTTTTTTTTCCCTTCTCCATATCTCTTGGTTGGTTGGTTGGGTTTGGCAGAGTGGAGCGTTGATAGCGGAGTGTGTCGACGCTGTCTTCCTCTGATGTGTGTGTGTGTGTGTCATCTCCCCTGGCCGCCACGGCTCGTCTCTCCATTGATCCAGACCAAAACAATCATTCACAGGCTATCACACAATTAGCATGCAAATTAGGGCCCATTCAACCGCACGCCGCCATCTATCGCCTCTCATTTACCCAAGTGTCAATCGAGCCACTGGGCCGCGCTCGTGTCCCCAAACCGGGCTGAGGTGCCAACACACACACACACACACACACACACACACACACACACACACACACACACACGTGTCTGTCAGTCGTGTGTCGCTCTCCTGTTCAATGAACCCCCAGAGTCTCTGTGTGCACACATGAAAGTGTGTCACGTGAAATGCCATGGCTGGTCTGTGATGCACTGTGTGTGATGCACTGTGTGTGATGCACTGTGTCGTGATCTCTTGCATTGGCCTAGATATTCAGGTCCTATGTGGCTCAGTTGGTAGAGCACGGTGAGTGCAACTCCAGGGTTGTGGGTTTGATTCCCACAGGGGACCAGTATGAAAATGTACACACTCGATACTGTAAGTTGCTCTGGATAAGAGCGTCTGCTAAATGATTGACATTTTAAAAAATATATATAAAATAAAAAAGCAGTATAATAGCAACACTATACTTCATATCTTTGTCATAAGACTGACATAACATACGCCTTGACTGCTGAATCTTGATCGATCCGTACTCCTGTTCTCCGTCACTGTTCCCTAATATTGTTCCTCCTTGGCCATTCTCTATAGCTATTCCCGTTGGCTGATCCCCTTGTCTTTTCACTGTCACTAGTCACTGCTCTGCCGCTGCTGCTCCTCCTGTATGCCTGTTCCTGCCTGACACGCTGCTGGGTCAGCTCACGCCCCCTCCTCCCTCACTCCCCCCTCCTCCCCCGTCCCTCCTCTTCTGCCGTGGCCGCCACCACCACACAGTCCACCAGGGAGCCGACGAGTGAGACCGACAAAAACCTTCACCGGCGAAAATGAACTGTCACCTCCCATTTTTCAGCGTGGCGGCAGCGCTGAATTGGCGCTCTGAACCCATGTGACCCAGCCCTGATTGAGTTCCGCCGTCCTCCCCTTTCCTCCCTCCCCCCCCCCCCCCCACACTGCACATCTAACCCATTCCTCCCCTCCTCCCTCCCCATTTATCCTTTCCGCCCGACGCCTCTGAGCCAGTTCATCTCAAGCTGATGTACCGCTGCTCATCAATTCAGCTGTGTGTGTGTGTGTGTGTGTGTGTGCGTGTGTGCGCGTGCACATACTTACCCGTGCATGCTACTGTACTGTCAAATTGGAAACGTCTCACAATGCAAATTAAGTCACACACACAGACCGAATATGCACAATTGACTCATAACCACACACGCACTCACATCCACCTCAATATATGCATGTAAACTGACCTAAAGATGCATGTTACAAATATTAATCTTGGCCTCTACTATTCAGATTCATAGACATCATGCCCATCAAAGACATTCATATACATTGGATATCTCTTGCTCACACACACACACACACACAAGTGCACGCACACACGCACAAATGGAATAGAGACTTTTAGGTGATTGGACCTCCAGGCTGTGAAAAACAAGTCCCTTCCCGTTGAGCACTCCCTAGCACACAGTTAATGTCAACTCGACAGTGTGGCCTTTTGCACTGCAAACGGTGTCTCTAAAATGTTGCGTTCATTTGACATTTCAGTGCCGTGACTTCCGTATACTGTAGGTTAGTGAGTTTAGCGACGCGTTTAGAAGTTTGCTTGTGTAGTAGCGTCGGGACAGTAGATATAACTCATATAGTGTCACGCCCTGACCTTAGAGAGCCTTTTTATTTCTCTATTTGGTTAGGTCAGGGTGTGATTAGGGTGGGCATTCTAGTTTTTCGTTTTCTATGTTGGCCTGGTATGGTTCCCAATCAGTTGTCTCTGATTGGGGATCATATTTAGGCAGCCTTTTCCCACCTGTTGTTTGTGGGATCTTGTTTTGTGTTTAGTTGCCTTGAGCACTACATTACTGCACGTTTGTTATTTTCTTTGTTGTTTTGGTTGTAAGTTTCACTATTAAATATAATGTGGAACTCTACGCACACTGCGCCTTGGTCCACTCATTTCAACAATTGTGACATATAGCTTTAGTAGAACAGCATGGCCTCCAAAGTATCAGCCCAGGCATCGTTTAAAGTCTCCAGTGTGGGCCACATTCTAACGACCTGTGGTCGTAACTTACACTTTAACATACAGTAAAACATGTATTGATGCCAAAGAGAGATTTAAAATGGTGTTTCTAGTTACACGTCACAGATATCAAGTTGTAAATCAGAGCATGTTATACAGTGGTTTCAACAGCTGCAATTTATAGCCATGTGGGGTGTGTGCTTAGTCCCCTTCTGTACTTCCAGTTCACCACGACTGCCTGGCCGCGCACGACTGCAAAGCCATCATTAAGTTTGCTGACGACACGACGGTGGTAGGCCTGATCACCGACGACGATGAGACAACCTCTCCCTCGTGGACTACAGGTAAAGGAGGGGCGAGTTCGCCCCCGCCCATATCGACGGGGTTGTAGTGGAACGGGTCGAGAGCTTCAAGTTCCTTGGTGTCCACATCACTAAGGAATTGAAATGGTCCACACACACCAACACAGTCGTGAAGAAGGCATGACAACTCCTCTTCCCCCTCAGGAGGAAAAAAATATTTGGAATGGGCCCTCAGATCCTCCAAAAGTTCTATAGCTGCACCATTGAGCGCATCTTGACTGGGTTGGTGGCAACTGGTTGGCATCCGACTGCAAGGCACTACATAGGGTAGTACGGCCCAGTACATCACCGGGGCCGAGCACCCTGCCATCCAGGACCTCTATACCAGGCGGTGTCAGAGGAAGGCCCCAAAAATCTCATGTCTCCAGCCTCCCAAGTCATAGACTGTTCTCTCTGCTAACGCACGGCAAGTGGTAATGATGCATCAAGTCTGGAACCAACAGGACCCTGAACAGCAAGCCATAAGACTATTAAAAAGTTAGCTACCAAGACTGTCTGCACATGATCCTTTCTGCACTAACTCTTTAGACTCATTACATACACTGCTGCTACTGTCTATTATCTATCCCGTCACTTTACCTCTACCTACAGAGCCTTGCAAAACCATCCAGACCCCTTGGATTTGTTTACATTTTATTATGTTACACAGTGGGATTAACATTTATTACATTTTCATTTTTTTGTCAACAATCTAGACAAAAAAAATCTAATGTCAAAGTGGAAGAAATCAGCATATGTGGGAACACCTTCTAGACTGTTAGGAAAGCATTCCAGGTGAAGCTGGTTGAGAGAATGCCAAGAGTGTGCATCGTTGTCATTAAGGCAAAAGGTGGCTACTTTGAAGAATCTCAAATATAAAAGATATTTTGATTTAACACTTTTTGTTACTGCGTGATTCCATATGTGTTATTTCATAGTTTTGACGTCTTTACTATTATTCTACAATGTAGAAAATAGTAAAAATAAAGAAAAACCCTGGAATGCCCAAACTTTTGACTCGTACTGTACTGTATATATTTTTTAAAAGATTCATAGAAATTAACTAGAATATAGTTGTTGCATAAGACTTCAACACCCTGAGTCAATAGATGTTAGAAACACCTTTGGCATCGTTTAAAGCTGTGAGTCTTCTTGGGTAAGTCTCTAAGAGCTTTGCACACCTGGATTGTGCAATATTTTCCCATTATTCTTTTTAGAATTCTTGAAGCTCTGTCGAGATCATGGCTAGACAGCATTTTCAAGTCTTTCCATAAATTTTCAAGCAGATTTAAGTCAAAACTATAACTTGGCCAGTCAGGAACATTCCCTGTCTTCTTGGTAAGAAACTAAAGTGTATATTTGGCCTTGTGTTGTATGTTATTGTCCTGCTGAAAGGTGAATTCCTCTCCCAGTCTCTGGGGTAAAGCAGACTGAACCTGATTTTCCCTGCGCTAACTCCATCCCACTCATACCTTGATCTTGCCACTTGAAAATATTAAAGCAGTTACTCAGTGATGTGTTGTGTTGTATTTGACCCAAGCATGAGGCTTTGCATTTGGGCCCCAAAACATTTTTGTTGCAGTTTTTTTGCAGTATTACTTTAGGGCTTTGTTGCATACAAGATGCAATATTTTATGTATATGTATATGTATTTGTATGTATGTATGTATGTATGTATGTATGCATGTATGTATATATATATATATATAAATGCATACACACACACACATACAGTGGCTTGCGAAAGTATTCACTCCCTTTGGTATTTTTCCTATTGTGTTGCATTACAACCTGTAATTAAAATTGATTTTTGGGGAGTTTTGTATCATTTGATTTACACAACATGCCTACCACTTTGAAGATGTAAAATATTTTTTATTGTGAAACAAACAAGAAATAAGACCAAAAAACAGAAAACTTGAGCATGCATAACTATTCACCCCCCGCCCCCCCAAAGTCAATACTTTGTAGAGCCACCTTTTGCAGCAATTACAGCTGCAAGTCTCTTGGGGCATGTCTCTATAAGCTTGGCACATCTAGCCACTGGGGTTTTGGCCCATTCTTCAAGGCAAAACTGCTCCAGCTCCTTTAAGTTGGATGGGTTCCGCTGGTGTACAGCAATCTTTAAGTCATACCACAGATTCTCAATTGGATTGAGGTCTGGGCTTTGACTAGGCCATTCCAAGACATTTAGATGTTTCCCCTTAGGGTTAGGGTTAGGGTTACTACTCGAGTGTTGCTTTAGAAGTATGCTTAGGGTCATTGTCCTGCTGGAAGGTGAACCTCCGTCCCAGTCTCAAATCTTTGGAAGACTGAAACAGGTTTCCCTCAAGAATTTCCCTGTATTTATCTCCATCCATCATTCCTTAAATTCTGACCAGTTTCCCAGTCCCTGCCGATGGAAAAATGGCAGGATGGTGTTCTCAGGGTGATGAAAGGTGTTGGGTTTGCGCCAGACATAGCATTTTCCTTGATGTCCAAAAAGCTTCATTTTAGTCACATTTTAGTCTAATTTAGTCTCATACCAGAGTACCTTCTTCAATATGTTTGGAGAATCTCCCACATGCCTTCAGGCGAACACCAAACGTGTTTGCTTATTTTTTTCTTTAATTAGCAATAGCTTTTTTCTGGCCACTCTTCTGTACAGCCCAGCTCTGTGGAGTGTATGGCTTAAAGTGGTCCTATGGACAGATTCTCCAATCTCCTCTGTGGAGCTTTGCAGCTACTTCCGGGTTATCTTTGGTCTCTTTGTTGCCTATCTGATTAATGCCCTCCTTGCCTGGTCTGTGAGTTTTGTTGGGCGGCCCTCTCTTGGCAGGTTTTTTATGGTGCCATATTCTTTCCATAATATTAATAATGGATTTAATGGTGCTCCGTGGGATGTTCAAAGTTTCTGATGTTTTTTATAACCCAACACTGATAGGTACTTCTCCACAACGTTGTCCCTGACCTGTTTGGAGAGCTCATTGGTCTTCATGGTGCCGCTTGCTTAGCGGTGTTGCAGACTCTGAGGCCTTTCAGAACAGGTGTAAGAATACTGAGATCATGTGACACTTCAAGTCCACCTGTGTGCAATCTATTTAACTAATTATGTGACTTCTGAAGGTAATTGGTTGCACAAGATCTTATTTAGGGGATCATAGCAAAAGGGGTGAATACAGTTGAAGTCGGAAGTTTACATACATCTTAGCCAAATACATTTAAACTCAGTTTTTCAAAATAGATTTAATCCTAGTAAAAATTCCCTGTTTTAGGTCAGTTAGGATCACCACTTTATTTTAAGAATGTGAAATGTCAGAATAATAGAGAGAATTGTCACGGCCGTCATCGGAAGGAGACCAAGGTGCAGCGTGGTGAGCGTACATTATCTCTTATTATTGTAAATGTCGCCAACAAAACAAGAAACGAAGAAACAACCATGAAGCTTAACAGGGCTATAGTGCCACTAACAAAGATAACTACCCACCATCGCAGGTGGGAAAAAGGGCTGCCTAAGTATGATTCCCAATCAGAGACAACGATAGACAGCTGTCCCTGATTGAGAACCATACCCGGCCAAAACATAGAAACACAAATCATAGAAATAAAGGACATAGAATGCTCACCCAAATCACACCCTGACCAAACCAAAAAGAGACATAAAAAAAGGCTCTCTAAGGTCAGGGCGTGACAATAATGATTTATTTCAGCTTGTATTCTTTCATCACATTCCCAGTGGGTCAGAAGTTTACATGCACTCAATTAGTATTTGGTTACATTGCCTTTAAATGGTTTAACTTGGGTCAAACATTTCGGGTAGCCTTCCACAAGCTTCCCACAATAAGTTGGGTGAATTTTGGCCCATTCCTCCTGACAGAGCTGGTGTAACGGAGTCAGGTTTTGTAGGCCTCCTTGCTTGCACACACTTTTTCAGTTCTACCCACAACTTTTCTATAGGGTTGAGGTCAAGGCTTTGTGATGGCCACTCCAATACCTTGACTTTGTTGTCCTTAAGCCATTTTGCCACAACTTGGAAGTATGCTTGGGGTCATTGTCCATTTGTAAGACCCATTTGCGACCAAGCTTTAACTTCCTGACTGATGTCTTGAGATGTTGCTTCAATATATCCACATAATTTTCCTTCCTCATGATGCCATCTATTTTGTGAAGTGCACCAGTCCCTCCTGCAGCAAAGCACCCCAACAACATGATGCTGCCTCCCTTGTGCTTCACGGTTGGGATGGTGTTCTTCAGGTTGCAAGCCTCCCCCTTTTCCTCCAAACATAGCAGTGGTCATTATGGCCAAACAGTTCTATTTTTGTTTCATCAGACCAGAGGACATTTCTACAGAAGTACGATCTTTGTCCCCATGTGCAGTTGCAAACCATAGTCTGGCTTTTTTATGGTGGTTTTGGAGTAGTGGCTTCTTCCTTGCTGAGCGGCCTTTCAGGTTATGTCGATATAGGACTCGTTTAACTGTGGATATAGATACTTTTGTACCGGTTTCCTCCAGCATCTTCACAAGGTCCTTTTCTGTTGTTCTGGGATTGATTTGCACTTTTCGCACCAAAGTACGTTAATCTCTAGGAGACAGAACACGTCTCCTTCCTGAGTGGTATGACGGCTGCGTGGTCCCATGGCGTTTATACTTGCGTACTATTGTTTGTACAGATGAACGTGGTACCTTCAGGCGTTTGGAAATTGCTCCCAAGGATGAACCAGACTTCTTTTGATTTTCTCATGATGTCAAGCAAAGAGGCACTGAGTTTGAAGGTAGGTCTTGAAATACATCCACAGGTACACCTCCAATTGACTCAAATGATGTCAGTTAGCCTATCAGAAGCTTCTAAAGCCATGACATCATTTTCTGGAACGTTCCAAGCTGTTTAAAGGCACAGTCAACTTAGTGTATGTAAACTTCTGACCCACTGGAGTTGTGACACAGTGAAGTATAGGTGAAATAGTCTGTCTGTAAACGATTGTTGGAAAAATTACTTGTCATGCACAAAGTAGGTGTCCTAATCGACTTGTCAAAACTATAGTTTGTTCACAAGAAATTTGTGGAGTGGTTGAAAAATGAGTTTTAATGACTCCAACCTAAGTGTATGTAAACTTCCGACTTTAAACTGTACATATGCACTCACGACTTTTCCGTTTTTAATTTGTAATAATTTAAACAAGTAATATTTTTCATTTCACTTCACTCCAATGCTTCCCATTCTTGATACACACGGGAAACTGTTGAGCGTGAAAAACCCAGCAGTGTTGCAGTTCTTGACACTCTCAAACCGGTGCGCCTGGCACCTACTACCATACCTCGTTCAAAGGCGCTTAAATATTTTGTCTTGCCCATTCACCCTCTGAATTGCACCCTTAATGGTGTATATAAATATATATTGCATATCTGATTTGTTATTGTTACCCATCTACCAATCACTCCCCTTCTTTGAGGCTTTCTAAAAGTTCCCTCATCATTGTAATTGAATCTGTGCTTGAAATTCAATACTTGATTGAGGGACCATACATATGTTTTATGTATAGGGGACAGAGGAAGGATTAGTCATTCAAAAATCATGTCGAGGCACTGTATATGTACATATCCACGTCAATTACCTCGTACCCCAGCACATCAACTCGTGTACTAGTACCCCGTGTATATATTAGCCAAGTTATTGTTACTCATTGTGTATTTATTCCTCGTGTTATCTGTTTTCTATATTTTTCTCTCTGCATTGTTGGGAAGGGCCTGTAAGTAAGCATTTCACTGTTGGTCTACACCTGTTGTTTACAAAGCATGCGAAAAAAATAACATTTAATTTGAGTTGATTTTGTGTTTATAGCAGTGTGATGTTACTGGTAACCTACCAGTGTATCATTGGAATACTAGCACTCTATATGAGACAGCGGCTACTGTACCTAGCTTTTGGAGATGCAGTTGTAGCTTGTGTAGTTAGCTCGTGACATTGCTAGCATTCACCTTGATCGCATTGCACGCACCTTCAACTATCCTCCCGCTCGATCACTTTCATTTTCAACCACCTTTGTCTTTGAGTTTGGAGCCTGCAGTACGTTGGGGAATGCTAGAGAGGGTTTGTTTGACATGAAAGAGGCCTTGGTACACACCACAAAGATAAACGTCCCCCAGGCCCCCCTCCCTGCTTAGCTTTCATCGAGCTCTTTTGAAAGCGTTTCCCCTATGGAGTGACAGAGCGCTACAGTGGGGCTAGCACAAGCCCAGGAAGTGACAAGGCCTGGGACTTGATGTGTAAAAGAGCCCGGTGACAACTGCCCTCAGCATGGGGCCCGCATTGTGATACTTGCCTCCTCGCAAGTTTTCCTCCTGTCCTGTCTATCTGCCTGGATGCTCTGCAATGTAAATGAAGAATCCATAGACTCTAACCACTTCTGGGGAAATTGGAAAACACTTAACTCTTCGTGTTGTTTGTTATCTATCCAAAATGGAGATGTATGGGTATACCACTTCTCCAATCTTGTTGGCCCTATAACAAAGAACAAACAGCAAAAACATATACATGATCAAACGCAAATCTTAGAATCATCTATTAAAGACTACCAGACCCCACTGGATTATCCAATTACATTGAATGAACTACAGGACAAAATACAAACCCTCCAACCCAAAAAGGCCTGTGGTGATGATGGTATCCTCAATGAAATAAAATATACAGACAACAAATTCCAATTGGCTATACTTAAACTCTTTAACATCATCCTCAGCCCTGGCATATTCCCCAATATTTGGAACTAAGGACTGATCACCCCAATCCACAAAAGTGGAGATAAATTTGACCCCAATAACTACCGTGGGATATGCGTGAACAGCAACCTTGAAAATCCTCTGCACTGTCATTAACAGCAGACTCGTACATTTCCTCAATCAAAACAATGTACTGAGCAAATGTAAAATTGGCTTTTTAACAAATTACCATACGACAAACCACATATTCACCCTGCACACACTAATTGACAAACAAACCAAAACAAAGGCAAAGCCTTCTCATGCTTTGTTGATTTCAAAAAAGCCTTTGACTTAATTTGGCATGAGGGTCTGCTATACAAATTGATGGAAAATGGTGTTGGGGGAAAAACATACGACATTATAAATCCATGTACACAAACAACAAGTGTGCGGTTAAAATTGGCAAAAAACACATTTCTTTCCACAGGGCCGTGGGGTGAGACAGGGATGCAGCTTAAACCCCACCCTCTTCAACATATATATCAACGAATTGGCGAGGGCACTAAAACAGTCTGCAGCCCCCGGCCTGACCCTAATAGAATCTGAAGTCAAATGTCTACTGTTTCTGGTGCTTCTGTCACCAACCAAAAAGGGCCTACAGCAGCACCTATGTATTCTGCACAGATTCTGCCCAACCTGGGCCCTGGAAAGAATGAATACCTGACCACTGTGACTGACCCAAACTTAAGTAAAGCTTTGACTATGTACAGACTTAGTGAGCATAGCCTTGCTATTGAGAAAGGACGCCGGAGGCAGACCCGGCTCTCAAGAGAAGACTGCACACTGCCCACAAAATGAGGTGGAAACTGAGCTGCACTTCCTAACCTCCTGCCAAATATATTAGAGACACATATTTCCCTCAGATTTCACAGATCCACCAAGAATTCTAAAACAAATCCAATTTGGATAGACTCCCATATCTACTGGGTGGTAGTGTGCCATCACAGCAGCAAGATTTGTGACCTGTTGCCACAAGAAAAGAGCAAACAGTGAAGACCAAACACCATTGTAAATACAACCCATATTTATGTTTATTTATTTTCCCTTATGTACTTTAACAATTAACATATGTTTCCCATGCCAATAAAGCCGTCGGAGGAAGGGGGAGAGGGAGAGACTAACTTGATGAGATAACATAGCAGTTGTGGTGAATTCCCTAGACTGCCTTGGGAAACGAGTGCAATATAGGTTATCTTTGTGGTCTGATACAGTTTGGAGCTGTTTAACACCTTTTGTGGTTGTGTGATAGACTACTGAGAACTTGTGAGAACTTGACTCCTATAAATGTATCGGTTGGACAGTCTGGTCTCCCGTTGTCTTTTAACGAGTTGCCGCCGAGCGGCCGGATGGAGAGAGATACGGGTTGAGCTAATTAGGGAAAGCGAAAGAATTCCAGCTCCAATCCCAATTCCTCTCTAGCTGGATGTGCCGTCTCCACAGTGGAAACCAACTGACCCAGAGGAACAAAGCCTCAAACCAAACCCGACGACATAAAATCCCCGTTGCTACAGCGTTTCGCTCCACGCCTCCTGCAACTGCGCTCTTATAAAGCTGTCTTCCTTCCCACAGTTTACGGAGGAGCAGCAACAGTACAGTAAAAGTCTGATTTATTCCTCTTTATTTGTCCTCTTTTATACACCGCAAGAGAGAATGAAAATGAAGACAGACGGAATAAACGCGGCGGAGCACAGAAAGGCCAAAAGAGAATCCCCAGCTCGATCCGGAGGGTCTCGTAAAGTAGATTTGTGAGGGGGGGGGGGTCTGAAATCAAGTCTGCTATAATCTCTCTCCCATCTGCATCAGCCCGGCGGTTTGTACTAAAACGGCCTCATTGTCTCGGATCAGTTACAGTAGCGTTCTGGCTGAATGATTCTCCAGAAGAGAGAGAGAGTATATTTCCTGCCGGCAAAAGAGAAACATTTCCCATGGAGAGTTAACGGCTGAGGAGGAGGCAGATAGAGAGAGGAGAGGGAGCTGCATATTTCAATGCTTTGAATAAATCTGTTTTTAATAACCGGCCTCAGGAGGAATTTCCACCTTCAAAAAAACAGTAGATTACACAACCTTGCGCCGGGGTCGTAAATATTAAACAATTACGACCTGCCTGGCTGCGTGGACACATGGAGAAGCTCTCCTTGCACCCTCCTTTCCACTAGCTTTAAATCACAGGCACACATCTGTTCACAGGCCTACACCATTTCATTTCAAAACGGTAATGAATTATCCGCATGGGAGATTAATTGCAGGAACCGAAAGCTTCTCTCGGATCAGGGGATGGATCATCAGCAGTGACAGGAGACATCCGCACATGCACAGTAGTACACACACAGTTAAATACACCTTGTAACATTACTCTGGCATCTAAATAAATAAACCTGAGTAAGTCCTTCAAAGCGCATAAGTTCTTGAAAGCTAATTGATTTGTCATAAGTGTTTGTCATAAGTGCACTTATGGTTTGTCATAAGTGCTGTATAAGGCTGGATCAGTGGGTCAGTAGGACAGTAAGTGTCACGGCACGGTTCTCCACTTTGTCTGACGACAGACGCTTGAGCACGTTGGCCCTTAGACTTGTGGAGTAATATTTTGAGTGTGCCACTTGAAAATGGCTTCCAATTTGATGTTTGCATGACCAAAGTCATGATCAATGTGTATCCACCTAGTAATGCAGCCACCAACAGCAGCCGTCCAAGCTGATGGTCTTTAGCTTCTTGCTAATCCCTTTTATAGCATAGCTGTTTCCCCAAATGTGCTGTGTGATTCACAATCGTGCAGTATACTGATGCATTGCTTCTGAACTCTCTGCAACCGATTGAGGCACCGGGCTAAAGAATACAGCCGGAGAGGAAAAGAGTCTTGTGGCCGTATATCGTCATAGAAACTTTCACTGACGAGATAACCAATGAATTATGGGAGTCTTTATTCAGACCCAAGGCCATTCCCATAAAACAGGGATATGGCCCAATCATGTTACTCGTGTGAAGAATCACTGAAGACACCCAGGGTTTGCTTTGACGTCTTCATCACTGGAAAAATAGGCTTTTGATAAGATCGCGCAATGGGGCTTGTGTTAAAAAGGTGCTCTTCTCTAAGTGGTGATGGGTTGTATTATTCATACTTAACAAGAGCAGAAACATGCTGGTATGTGAGGGAGTACAAAATGGAGAATGATTTCCCCCCCCCCCCCCTGATGTTCTCTGTGGAATTTTAGCCTCAACATCACCTAGCCTCAACGTAGTTTCGATGCTACCTCGTTAGCGAGAGCATCAGTCATCTCCCTCTCTTCTTCGCGCAGTTAAAAGAGACGAGGAGGAAAGGAAGACACAGGGAGGAGAAGAGGAGGTAAGGAAGACGCTGGGAGAAGAGGGAGGGGTTGTGGGAAAGAGGGGAAAAAAGGAAAAGCAACCAGAAGCGCTAGCCAGGAACTCGTGCCAGTAAACTCCGAGACAATGAACCTCCGCCAGATGTTGCGCCATTTGGCCTTGCGCGCTCCGGCAAAGAGATGCAAGCCGACTAACCATTTTTCACTGTCAGCCAGAACAACGGGGCCTTGCGGAGGGAAATTAAGACATGCGCGACGTGCGACGGTGGTGGCGCCCTGCTTCGACGTCGGCTGCCGAAATTACCGGCTGTGGAGATGAGAGGTATAGAGGTGGTGACTGTGACGGTCGGGGCTGGCGAAGGAGAAAAAAGCCCAAACACACCACCTGGCCTCTGACAGCTCTGTCAGAACGCATCGGGTCTCCTGCGGCACAGCGAAGGGGTTCTGATCCGGTGCGCCGTCTCTCAGGAGCAGGGATAATTGTCGTCAGCGTCAACAGGGCCATCGTCATGGCAGCACGTCTGCCTGTATATCATTGTGGCCTAACTATCTGTGCAGACTGCTTTCCTCTGTGGAGGGAACATCAATGAACTAAAAATGGAACTGGGACAACAACTGCTGATGAATATACAAAAATAGCTTAAAACAAGATGAATATCTTAAATGCTTAAAATGGGATTCAGTTTGTTGAAATGTCGGGCAAAACAACTGAAATGGGTGTTGTGAAATGTTCATCTGAAAACTCCTTTGTCGAGTGAGACTTTATCCAATCCCCTTTCTTTGGTAGCTGGGGAAAATCTGTCGCTTCTCTCCCGTTGTCTTTAATGAACACTGACACCCTTGTCAGCAGCAGAAAATAAACCGATTTCATTCGGGGGGGTGCAACCCCATAGCCCCCCTCATACCCCCCAGACCTTAGTTGCTGGACAGTCTTCTCCCAGCTGTTTCTTATTCATCTAGGGTGGAGGGGGTGTCGCTGTCTGTCCCCGTAGTGGGGGTTCGGGGGACTGGGGACCCTCCTGTCCCAGTGGTCCATTGCCTTGCTGTCCCATCAATAACGGCCAGGGTGACAGGGCTGAAGGGGGCACAGTGCAGACCCCTGGCCTGAGGCCTGTCCTCCTGATCAGCCAACAATGCCCACAGCTTGGGCCCTGCCCGGCCTGGCAGCCCCCCAAACGTCACACACACACACAGCTCATCCAAAACAGCTCCCTCTTCCCAATCTCTTGCTTAGTTTCTCAAACAAAGCCACAAATGCACTCTCTTGTCCTTCCTCTGTTTTAACAATCTGGCACTTTAGAGCAAGGGATACATCCACAGCATGGGAAAGAGGGAGGCATGGTATCTATCTATCTATCTCTCATTCTCTCTCTTGCTCATTCGCGCTGTGCAGCTACAGGTCTCTATAGTATGTTACGTACCGGCCGGTATCATTCCCTCCAGGTCTCCCCCACCTAGAGGAGAGTTGCCAGGTCTCGTTCATCTCTGCCTGCCAGACAGCCATGTCTCTCTCACCACGCCACATCTGGCCTAAAATCCCCACCTCCCCCTCCTTCTCCCTCCTCCTCTACCTCTCCCTCTCCCTTGTACAGACCCTGCAGCTCTGCTACACATCAATTACATTTCTGATGTGGTAAATATCCCTGCAAACAGCAATATACAAACTCAATGAAACACACTCGCATACGTCCATACAAAGTCACATACAGTGGCAAGAAAAAGTATGTGAACCCTTTGGATCTACCTGGATTTCTGCATAAATTGGTCATCGGATTTGATCTGATCTTCATCTGAGTCACAACAATAGACAAACATAGTGTGCTTAAACTAATAACACACAAATTATTGTATTTTTCTTGTCTATATAGAATACATAATTTAAACATTCACAGGTTGGAAAATTTATGTGAACCCCTAGGCTAATGACTTCTCCAAAAGCTAATTGGAGTCAGGAGTCAGCTAACCTGGAGTCCAATCAATGAGACAAGATTGGAGATGTTGGCTAGAGCTGCCCTGCCCTATAAAAAACACTCACAACATTTGAGTTTGCTATTCACAAGAAGCATTGCCTGATGTGAACCACGCCTCGAACAAAAGAGATCTCAGAAGACCTAAGACTAAGAATTGTTGACTTGCATAAAGCTGCAAAGGGTTACAAAAGTATCTCGAAAAGCCTTGATGTTCATCAGTCCACGGTAAGACAAGTTGTCTATAAATGGAGAAAGTTCAGCACTGTTGTTACTCTCCCTAGGAGTGGTCGTCCTGCAAAGATGACTGCAAGAGGACAGTGCAGAATGCTCAATGAGGTTAAGAAGAATCCTAGTGTCAGCTAAAGACTTACAGAAATCTCTGGAACCTGCTAACATCTCTGTTGATGAGTCTACGATACGTAAAACACTAAACAAAAATGGTGTTTATGGGAGAACACCACCGAAGAAGCCACTGCTGTCCAAAAAAAACATTGCTGCACGTCTGAAGTTTGCAAAAGTGCACCTGGCTGTTCCACAGCGCTACTGGCAAAATATTCTGTGGACAGATGAAACTACAGTTGAGTTGTTTGGAAGGAACACACAACACTATGTGTGGAGAAAAAAAGGCACAGCACACCAACATCAAAACCTCATCACAACTGTAAAGTATGGTGGAGGGAGCATCATGGTTTGGGGCTGCTTTGCTGCCTCAGGGCCTGGACAGCTTGCTCTCATCGATTGGAAAAAATAATTCCCAAGTTTATCAAGACATTTTGCAGAAGAATGTTACGCTATCTGTCCGCCAATTGAAGCTCAACAGAAGTTGGGTGATGCAACAGGACAACGACCCAAAACACATAAGTAAATCAACAACAGGATGGCTTCAACAGAAGAAAATACGCCTTCTGGAGTGGCCCAGTCAGAGTCCTGACCTCAACCCGATTGAGATGCTGTGGCATGACCTCAAGAGAGCGGTTCACACCAGACATCCCAAGAATATTGCTGAACTGAAACAGTTTTGCAAAGAGGAATGGTCCAAAATTCCTCCTGACCGTTGTGCAGGTCTGATCCGCAACTACAGAAAACATTTGGTTGAGGTTATTTCTGCCAAAGGAGTGTCCACCAGTTATTAAATCAGGGTTCACATACTTTCCCCACCCTGCACTGTGAATGTTTACACAGTGTGTTCAATAAAGACATGAAAATGTATAATTGTTTGTGTTATTAGTTTAAGCAGACTGTGTTTGTCTATTGTTGTGACCTAGATGAAGATCAGATCAAATTTTATGACCAATTTATGCAGAAATCCAGGTATTTGCAAAGGGTTCACATACTTTTTCTTGCCACTGTACAGTACCTACTTCACCCGAAAACCATAGCTTTCACTTCGTACCTAAAAGAACACAAACCACCACACACAAATGCTTACCCCAGCACACAAACACGCTGTGGAACAGCAGGATTATGATTACAACCAGAGGTGGTAACATCCATTTGCACAAACCCCACTACATAAAACACAAAGACAATGCCTTTAATCAAGTCAAAGAATTCCACCGCCAGCTTGACTTTACCGAAGAGATCCAACAAATTGTTAATACCATCAGTCTTCCAGCATTTATGTATTCTAAATAGTAGTAGAAAGACTAACGCCAGAGCATCTGGTCCTTCCTTTGTGGATTAGCCAATAAACTCAGACCAGGAAGTCCCGGGCGATTCCAGCAATGCCCATTGGTGGACTGATTAGAGTCAGAGATCTGTGTAATTAAAGCAGCGTGACAACTGGTAATGAACCTTTGAACAGGAAACGCACAACGCTCTATTTGAAAGAGAAGCAGCTTCGTCCTCCCATCCATCTCTGACGGAGGAAAGGAGCGGAGGAGAAGGAGGAGTGCAAGGAGAAGAACGCGCGAGCATGTCAGAGGACATCAAACAATGAATCAGTCTGAAATCTATGATCTCCAGCTGCTCCAGCTGTTGCTGGGACTCAGAGCCGAGAGAGGAAAACACGAACAATAGAAAAGCAGCGGCATCAGATTGCACAGGAATGGAAGTGCATGGCGTTGCAAACACAGATTTTGTCGGTTGGTGGTGTGGGATCAGGTCTGGTGAAAGTGGCTGGGCTGCTGGTGTGGTGCAGATAGTGTTGAGACTTATATACAGGTGTGACTGAGTACAGGGGAAAAGCAGGCATGGACATGAGTAAGAGGGTTTTAGCTAGACTCAAGGACGATTTACTGTAGATAGTGTTGAAGCTTTGAGCTAGGGCTGGATTGGATGGACTTAATTCCTGTAAACTAGCCTACACTGTTTGTGGTTATTCAAGTATATGTACTGAACTGAATTTATGCATAAATTATCGATTTTGGTCATCAACATTTCCTTTTTTTAATTATCAAGGAAAGTACTGCTTTAAAATGATGTAAACTAAAGTGAACCTACTGTAAAACAAAGTCTGCTATGCCTTCTCAGTGAGCTCATCCCAGGGCCGGTAGGCTGCTGGGTCGTAGGCGTCAGAGAGCAGCGTAAGCCTCCCAGGCGTTCAGCAGGAATGTGTCGGCTGGGTGATGAATGGCTGTGAGGCCTGAGCCCAGAGGCAGAGCTGCACCGTGGGGCTCACCTGGTCAAGTTGTGTGGGCAGGACACTGCTGGGATTGGGCTGCTGGGGAGGTAGAGGCAGGGACTGACCCTGGGGCTGCCAGGGGAGAGGTGTGTGTGTGTGTGTGTGTGTGTGTGTGTGTGTGTGTGTGTGTGTGTGTGTGTGTGTGTGTGTGTGTGTGTGTGTGTGTGTGTGTGTGCACCGGAGATAGACTTTCAGGCATTCCAGCATCCACTCATAAGGGTGCGTGAGGGCAGGCGGTGTGAGAGGTGTGTAGGAGTAGAGAGCAGGGGGTAAGAAGGAGGTTGGACAGAGGTAGGGGTAACGGAAGTTCAGCTAGAGGTGACTTGTCAAGTGGTGTGAGGGCTCGTCTTCAGCGCTGGATGTGTTATCGGAGGCTTGGCGGCAGAAACTGTAGACACCTCTGTGCCTCTTTGCAGGCCTATCCACCGCAGGACCCGATTGTATGGTGATTAACTAGCAATATTGCCACTATGTTCAGTCATTACTATCACTGTGGCTACAACTAAATCTAGCTCCTCAGATCTAATTTAACTGGGGAAAGGGTTTTGTTACATGAGCAATAATGACTGCTTAAAATAAATATTTCAAATAATGAGCAATGTTGTATCCTAAAAACATTCGGAAACTATATTATTTTATACTTATACAATTTCTCAAAGAAAGAGATTTTGTTCAACAAGCGGTACTTTTTTAAATTCAAAACGTAGGGGTCAAAATGATTGACAACCCCTAAATATTCTTATAAATAAAATAGTCAACAGTTTAGTATTTGGTCCCGTATTCCTAGCACAGCAATGACTACATCAACCTTGTTACAGGCTTTGGTTTTTCCATTTATGTTTTGAGGTTGGACTTTAGCACGTATAGCTTGCTAGCACACAGGGCGCACCGATTGGTGTCACCTCATTAGTCAGTATGTGTCACACCTGTGCTATTTGCCATCTCGTTAGTGAGAAGGTGTTTCACCTGTGCTGGCCCAGGTGCTATTTAAGAGTGGCTGACCCAGTGCTCCAGTTGTCTTGATAGACACGGAGGGTTAACACCTTCAGTTGCCTCTCCCTATTTTGATTTCTAGACAATCGTTTAGGTGATTTTGTTTTGCTGCACCTTTTTGGTTTGCTTCCTGTCAATATGTTCGGTGTGGGCATTTATTCTGTTGCCTCTTAGTGGGCAAATAAGTGTACGCTCATGGTGGCTGTCTTTTGGTTCCAGTAGTTGTTGCTAGTCAACTTTCATTGGACACATCCACAGGAGTCTTTCAGAACCCCTCCTAAAACCCCGCCTTTTTTGTTTTGTTTGTTGGTCAGTGACTCTTTGTTAATTTCCTCATCTGTTTTAGTGACTTTTATTTCTCTTTCTTGCTGGGGAACGTAACAGACTTTACAAACTTGTTGGATGCCTTTTCAGTTTGTTTTGATTGCGTTTCAGATTTTGTGCCCAATAAAAATGAATGGTAAATAATGTATTGTGTAATTTTGTAGTCACTGTTATTGCACTTATGAATAGAATGTTTTTAAATACTTCTACGTTAACGTGGAAGCTACCATGATTATGGATAATCCTGAATTGAATGATAAGTAAGAAAGTTAAAGGGTCAAAGATCATACCCCCAAGACATGCTAACCTCCCCTGTTATTGGTAATGGTGAGAGGTTAACATGCCTTTGGGGTATGACCCTTACGGGAAGTTAATCTGATAACATGTGACGGGGATTCTGTTATCTGGCACAGGTTACCCCAGTGGGAGGAGTTTGCATCGGGTGAAAAGTGATTGCATTCGTTTTGGAGCCCACAGTGAAGTAGGCTCAAAAAAATAAAATAATTAACCACATGGACTAATGAGTAGGATTCCGTTTTTTCACATGCCAAAGGGATTGATTTTGATTAAAACACTATCTGCATTCCTGAAAAAAAACTAGTTTAAAAATTACAACATACACTGAGTGTACAAAACAATAGACTGACCAAGTGAATCCAGGTGAAAGCTATGATCTTTTATCGTCACCTATTAAATCCACTTCAATCAGTATAGATGAAGGGCAGGAGACAGGTTAAAGAATCATTTCCAAGCCTTGAGACATATATTCTGTATGTGCCATTCAGAGGGTGAATGGGCAAGACAAAATATTTAAGCGCCATTAAACGGGGTATAGTATCATTTAGAAGGCTAAAATCACATTGCTATCTTCACAAAAGTATTCTCATATTTAATCATATAATTTTTACAATATGTAGATGTAAACCTGATACACGCAGTGTACAAGCTCTTCAACTTACAATGTTTCCATGTAAACTCAGCAAAAAAGAAACAACCCTTTTTCAGGACCCTGTCTTTCAAAGATAATTCGTAAAAATCCAAATAACTTCACAGATCTTCATTGTAAAGGGTTTAAACACTGATTCCCATGGGCAGTGATATTTGTGTGACGCTGGGCTGAGGTACAGGAGGGCAGTGATATTTGTGTGACGCTGGGCTGAGGTACAGGAAGGACAGTGATATTAGTGTGATGCTGGGTGAGGTAAGGAAGGACAGTGATATTAGTGTGATGCTGGACTGAGGTACAGGAAGGACAGATTATAGTGTGATGCTGGGCTGAGGTACAGGAGGCAGAATATTAGTGTGATGCTGGTGAGGTACAGAAGAACAGTGATATTTGTGTGACGCTGGGCTGAGGTACAGGAAGGACAGTGATATCAGTGTGACGCTGGGCTGAGGTAGGAAGGGCAGTGTATAGTGTGATGCTGGGTGAGGTACAGGAGACTGATTTAGTGTGATGGCTGGTGCAGGTACAGGAAGGGAGTGATATTAGTGTGATGCTGGGCTGAGGTACAGGAAAGAGTGATATTAGTGTGAGCTGGCTGAGGTCAGGAAGGACTGATATTAGTGTGATGCTGGGCTGAGGTACGGAGGACAGTGATATTAGTGTGATGCTAGGCTGAGGTACAGGAAGGAGAGTGATATTAGTGTGATGCTGGGCTGAGGTACAGGAAGGAGAGTGATATTAGTGTGATGCTGGCTGCGGTACAGGAAGGAAAGTGATATTAGTGTGATGCTGGGCTGAGTACAGGAAGGAGAGTGATTTTAGTGTGATGCTGGGTGATGTACAGGAAGGGGAGTGATATCAGTGTGACACTGGGCTGAGGTACAGGAAGGGCAGTGATATCAGTGTAATGGCTGATTTGAGGTACAGGAAGGGGAGTGATATCAGTGTGACGCTGGGCTGAGGTACAGGAAGGGCAGTGATATTAGTGTGATGCTGGATTGAGGTACAGGAAGGGGAGTGATATCAGTGTGACACTGGGCTGAGGTACAGGAAGGCAGGGTATAGTGTGACGCTTTCTGAGGTGGAAGGGCAGTGATATCATGTGATGCTGGGATGAGGTAAGGAAGGAGAGTGATATCAGTGTATGCTGGTCTGAGGTACAAGAAGACAGTGATATCAGTGTGACGCTGGGCTGAGGTAAGGAAGGGAGTGATATCAGTGTGATGCTGAGGACAGGAAGGGCAGTGATATTAGTGTGATGCTGATTTGAGGTACAGGAGGGGAGTGATATTAGTGTGATGCTGGGCTGAGGTACAGGAAGGAGCAGTGATATCAGTGTGACGCTTTGCTGAGTACAGGAAGGCCATGACCCTCCTGACATGACCCTCCAGCATGACAATGCACCAGCAATACCGCTCGTTCTGTGCATGATTTCCTGCAAAACCGGAATGTCAGTGTTCTGCATGGCCAGCGAAGAGCCCGGATCTTCAATTCCATTGAGCACATCTGCGACCTGTTGGATCGGAGGGTGAGGGCTAGGGCCATTCCCCCCAGAAATGTCCAGGAACTTGAGTCTTGGTGGAAGAGTGGGTAAATCTCACAGCGAGAACTGGCAAATCTGGTGCAGTTCATGAGGAGGAGAACACTGCAGTACTTAATGCAGCTGGTGGCCACACCAGATAACTGTACTGTTATTTTGATTTTGACCCGCCCCCCCCCCCTTTGTCCAGGGACACAGGTCTGTAGAACTTGTTCAGTTTATGTCTCAGTTGTTGAATCTTGTTATGTTCATGCAAATATTTACACATGTTTAGTTTGCTGAAAATAAACACAGTTCACAAATGAGAGGACGTTTCTTTTTTTGCTGAATTCATAACATCTTTCTATCAATATTAATGACATCACAAAATACACATTCTTTCCATATTCCATCTCTCATCGTTCCCAACATTCAGATGTTGAAATATATTGTCCCAGTGTTCATTGATTGATGTTGGAGTTTTGGGTTGCCACTCTTCTGTAACACACAGACATTCCATTCAGAAAGAAGTCGGTCTGCTGCATTACAATTTACGATTGATGTGAGGTGTCATTAAACACATCAATCCCTCCCCATCCTCTCTGCGGGTGAGAGGGCCCTGTAGAGCTGATCCACGATAACCGGATCTTTGGATCCTCACAGGAGAGCCATGACATGGTGTCAATTTCGGACCCCACTGTACAAACACAAACACACACTTATCATTGTGGAGCCATTACTCCCTCAGCCCTGTTACCTTACACACTCTCTCTCTCCTGGCTCGGCGCGGCTCGTAAACAGCCCAGAAGGCCCGTGGGTCCGTCCGGACGGAGAGCCCAGGGAGGCCGGTATTCATCACAGTGATAAGCCCACTTAAGCTCTTCTCCTCACCTAATTATCCATCTGATTTATAGGGACAGGCCCCTGGCCGATGGATCTCCCTCATGGAAGCCAATCAACCTCCAGCCCAGCCCGATTCCCAGCCCCAGCCACACAGAGACTCACACCGTCTCTCTCCTGGGTGGCTGTGATTTACTCTGGTCCAGACAAGGGCACACACAACTCCCACCTTCTCATCACCTCAGTCTAGTAACGCTAAGCCCTTGATCAGATCAGCTTATAGCATAGTAGGAATGGCTCTCTGGACAAGACAGGAAAGTGGGGAAAGACAGGAAAGAGGGGAAAGAGAAGAGATATGAAGAAGGGAGTGGAGGGGGCAGGGAGGAGGAGAGACAGATGTTTCCATAAAAATTCAATTTCAAACTATCCTGTTCAATTAGCTGGGATTGAAAGTGATTGTACCAAATAATGCTCAAGCGGGTCGACCTGCTGTACTGTTTAATGCTCAATGAAGGGATTGTACTTCATTTGCTGTACACTACAAGCTTGGTGTGTAGTTGTTGTATAGGTTTTGTGGGTGTCGTGTATGTGTTGCTAAGGCCTGCGTGGAGTACTGTAAAACGAGAAGGGAGGGGCGAGTGGAGAGTTCAAGAGTCTCTTGGACTGACCTGGCTGTAACCTTTCAGTGGGTCAACTTACTGTGACCTCAGGGACCTCTCTCTCTCTCTCTCGCCCTCTCCTACCTGTTAACCTATAGAAAAAAATAAAGAACTTTAGACATTTCAAGCCTCTGGTCTTTGTTTGGTCACCTGCGACCAAAGGGTCAAAACTCTGTCATCATCACCAACAAATCAAAACACATTTGGGCGCATGTAAACAGGTGAGAAAGGTATGTCTCACTTTTTCATTTACTTGCACCATTGGTCCAACCCATGTACAGTTATTGTGTGTGTGCTCTTCCTGTCAGCTTGACAATGTGGTATCTCTAAAGAGTTTCAAAGAAGAGTTCAAGCGGGAAAATGCCAAGTGAGGGCTAACAGAGGAAGAGAACCCGAGGGAAGGAGAAGAGGGGAGAGTGACAGCGCTGGAGGGTATAAAAAGGCTGGAGAAGATAAGGTGACCTGAGTTCCGTTTTCCTCCTTGGCATCTGAGCTGCACCTGTCTCCCATCCCTCCCTCCCTCCATACCTTTCATACCCCTCCACCCGCTGGGCTCCTGACAGGCCCCGATAACCTTCGAGCTTCCAGAGGGAGGGGCGCTCCTACTGGGGCTTGCCGGTTGAAATTCCCCAGGTCTCTGGTTCCCTGGCTGGACCCTTCAACACAGACACAGGCCTAGCCAGGCTGCAGCCTCAACGCAAGCCAAGTGGGCATGAATTTGCCAGAGATAAGTTGTGGTTTAGAGTTGGAGATGTTCCATAGACAGTGGTGGAACTACATACTGTCTGGGTGTTTGTTGTAAGTGGGGAGGATATGGAAGATGGACATCTATAACCTTTCAGATAGGATATGGTGTGGTTTCGCAAGGCATTTAGTGTACAATTTCCTAATCTCCATCTTTCTCTCTTGTACATGAGGAGAGAAACATTTGATGGATGTAGACTCACCCGGACAACATTCTCCATCACATAAAAATACACGAGCTCGGTGCCACACATTCATGGCGAGTATATGAGCTGGACTCCCCTCTCCTGTTCCGTTCCGCATGTTGAGAATTACAGCACGGACAGTCAGACGGGCGGTGAGGGACAGGAGACTGACAGGCCGAGCTCTCCTGTTATTCTTGGCGAAGGAGGAAGAGGAAGGAAGGTCTGGGAGGAATCGCTCTTGGACCAGTCACGGGAGCGCAACCAAACCCATTGCTGACAGCGAACACGAAAAAGGACGGGCGGGGGGGGAAAATGGTTTGGAACGACAGCTGACCGCCCCTTACCCCCTGCAGCCTGTAACCCCTTCATCCCTCCTCTCCTATCTCCCGCTGTGATCTGTGGGCGTTTCGGAGGGGTCGGGGCGAATGCACTGAGTTTGACCTGTCTCCATGTGTCCCTGTCTTCCCAACACTCCACCTACCTCCTCCTTCAATAAACCACACTCACTCACTCACTTACACACACACACACACACACACACACACACACACACACACCACACACACACACACACACAACACACACACACACACACACACACACACACATTCAAAACACACACTCTCCTCCTTGGCTAGCAGTGCGAGAGGGGTTCGGGTAGCGGGAGCTGGCTAGAATTGGAGAGAGCTCATTGTTTATTGAGGCGCTGGTGATGAGAAAAGTGACGGCTCCTGCAGATAGGTTTCAACATGCCATGCATCAGCGGCCCAACCGAATCCGGCCTGACCCCAGCCTCTGTTTTTACACGCAGCGAGGGGAGGAGGAAAGAAGGAGAGAGAGAGGGGCGGGGGTTATACAGAGAGTGGGGGGGGGGGGAATTAGAGCAAGCAAGAGAGGGAGGGAGAGTAGATAAATTGGAAAACAAATGGAAACCAGGTCAAATAGAGAGAGAAAAAAATTAAGGGTTTGGGTGGGAGAAAAAATTAGAACTGAGCAATGAGAGAGGATGAAAATAGGAAAGGGGGAAAGCAAGTAGTATAGATATATCTGAATCCTGGTAATAGATTTGCATATGTATGCAAAATGTAGTAATGGTGTGTGCATTTCCAGACATAATAAATTATATAATTTATTTTAGCACTATCACTCGAACTCTCCTGCCTCCTACTCTTTTTCCCGACCATGTGCCTCTCTTATTAACTCCAATCTCTTCATCACCCCTCGCTCCCTATTTCCCCCTTGTTTTCTCTTATTCTCTCTCTCGCTCTCTTCGACTTGCATCGCTCTCCCTCTGCTTGGATTTCTAAGTGTGGGGCCCCTGAAGAGGCCTCTGGGAGACCCTGTGTGATGGCTGAGGCTCAGACCGGAGTCAGAGGGGCAGGCAGTGGGGAAATTCTGCAGTCTGAAACCTTTCACTGAGCATCACACCGCCTCTGTCTGAATTTCTTCCAAAGCTCTGGGGAATTCTGGGAGTTGGAGTCAAACCCATGCTCCTGATGGACTACAACAACCACAAGAAAAACATGAGGGGAGAAGAGAAACATGGTTAATTTAGATTTGGCCCAAATAATCTGTTTGTGGCGAAACACTGACTGGTGCTCACACAACACATTTTAGAGGTGCATAACCTCTGTGTGCTTATTTCATAAGACATGGCGTCAATGATTCTCTGCAGACCTTTGGAACACGTCACGCCAACTTCTATAGCTTGTTTGGCCTGTAGCGTGTTTGACCAATACAAACATTACAGTAGAGGGATTGTCAATGTAGGGGACTAGAGGGATCAACAAGGGTGCTTACATTTGACGGACACACTCCTTTTGACCCTAAATGTCACTGACGTGCATGCATCTCTCTGTTTGTCAGCTCTGCGACTGAACCCAAGTGATTTACTGGATGGCTCAGTGGCGTTAGGATGTCTTCATCAAGTCGGAGGTGACAGGGGGGGGGGGGGGGGGCAGCAGTCATAATCAAGAGACAAACTCATCTACGGGGGCAGGAAGGATCCAGACCTGGCAAACCCAAGGACCCATAATGAGTGACCGTAAGTTTGTCAGGGCATTGAAGTTGAAACACGGTCAACGTGTGGTCATAGGTGTTGGAATGAGATCACGCTGGGATCTACAAGTAACACCCAAAATAATGGAAACACTTGAGTAAATGAGGGATACAAAGTATATTGAAAGCAGGTGCTTCCACACAGGTGTGTTTCCTGAGTTATTTAAGCGTTTAGTATCCCATCATGCTTAGGGCCATGTATAAAAATGCCCAGATGCTTATTATTTTGGCTAACATGGCTAGAAGAAGAGATATGTGATATTGAAAGAGGGGTCTCAAAGGAACATAGGGGGTAGATGGTTGCGTTTGTCACCAGATCTCATCCCAATTGAACACTTATGGGAGATTCTGGAGTGGCGCCTGAGACAGCGTTTTCCACCACCATCAACAAAACAACAAATGATGGAGTTTCTCGTGGAAGAATGGTGTCGCATCCCTCCAGTAGAGTTCCAGGAACTATGCTCAGGAGCATTGAAGTTGTTCTGGTGCCTTGTGGTGGCCCCAACGCCCTTTTAAGACGCTTTATGTTGGTGTTTCCTTAATTTTGGCAGTTACCTGTATGTGGTTTAGAGTGGTTTGTTGTCTCATGTACAGTAATCAATTTAGTAGCTAGCTACTCTGACAAAGAGAGTGTTAAGGTAAGTCAGTAATGTAAGAGGAATATAAAATGTAAACAAACTGTTTTGAAAGTAAAATGTCGATGCATGTTAATTATCTATGACGATGGACCATTGGGTTGTCACAGAGGTAGCAGACATTGATCGATTGTGGTCACGTTGTGTTTGCTGTGTGACCACTGCGGTCCCAGTGCGGTCCTGGTGTGGTTGCAGGGCGGTCATTGTTGTATACGTGATTGATCAGCCCTCGCCTTGGCCCTAGTAAAGGAAGAGGATGTAATTTTAGCTCAAGCTGCTAATTTCCTCTCTGTGCCAAGAGAAACAAGTGTCCACATGCAGTGTTAGTCCAAGATAAACTTTGCTATTGTGCCAGCTTCATTCAGCACCCACCAGTAAGTAAAGGTGTGTGTGTGATTGGGTGGGGATGGGGACATGGGGTCAGGAAGGAGCAAATTAGTCCTCCCTCAATCACTTAACAACCAACCACCTGACACGGCTCACTCCACCACAGGAGGCTGCTGAGGGATGGTGTAGCAGTCAGACGTCTTTGTCTTTGTCCTGTTGTGTCCCTTGTATATATATATTTTTCTTCGCAAATCTTTTTCAAACCTTTTCCAAAAACCTCAACTTGTAAATACTCTCCTGCAACCCGCCTCACCCAATGTAGCGTGGATCTGTTTTTTTTCTAAAGTATTTATATTTACTTCGGATCTGGAATCGCTCAACTGAAGCTAGCCAGCTAACTACCTACCAGATATCAGTCAGCAAACCACTGCTAGCGGTCATCAGCTAACCTTTAGCTCAGAAAGCTCTCGCCAGTTCGTAAAACGTGACTCAAACCAGAGCATAACGGACCAATTTTTTTTCTCTCCATATCCCCGGATTCCTACCGCAAACTCTGAACATTTTCATCTGGATCTTCGCAACTAGCTAACTGCAATCCCGGGTGACTACTCCTGGCTAGCGTTTCCATCCTGGAGCAAGCACCAATTAGCCTGAAGCTAGCCCGGCTAGGGCTCCTGGGCTATCACCGAAGCCCACTCCTGGGCTACAATATCCGGACCCTTTCTACTGCCGGTACGGGGCACGGAACCCCGCCGATCCTTTACGACTGGAATACCGACATAATCTACCCGAGGATTCCAACAGGCCCCTCAGGCGCAACGTCTGTTGAAGGCCCATTCTGCTAACCGCGGCCTGCTAGCTACCTAGACCTACTTGGAACCCTACTAACCAACGACTGGTCTATCGACATCACCGCACGAAGAGGCAAAAACAGACTTACCTCCATCGCGACGTCCCCCAAAGGCCCTTCTGCTAGCTTGCTTGCCCCGGTCTGCTAACTGCTAGCGTGCTTGCCCCGGTCTGCTAACTGCTAGCTTGCTTGCCCCGGTCTGCTAACTGCTTGCTTGCTAAACCGGTCTGCTAACCTTGTTAGCCCCAGCCTACTAACTGCTAGCTTGTTAGCACCAGCCTGCTAACTGTCTGAATCGCCGTGTCCCCAGCCAGCCCAACCCCTCACTGGACCCATATGTTCACTTGGCTACGCATGCCTATCAAATCTCCATCCCTAACTATAACATTTTCAGCCAAGATAGAACTGCCAAAGGGGGGGGTGTTGCAATCTACTGCAAAGAAAGCCTGCAGAGTTCTGTCTTACTATCCAGGTCTGTACCCAAACAATTCGAGCTTC
The DNA here is from genome assembly GCF_002910315.2 of Salvelinus sp. IW2-2015. Lineage (NCBI taxonomy): Eukaryota > Metazoa > Chordata > Actinopteri > Salmoniformes > Salmonidae > Salvelinus > Salvelinus sp. IW2-2015. Next base: position 334,006 of record NW_019942600.1, on the reverse strand, counting down.
TACTTCTAAAAATTCACCTTTCCAGAAACAAGTCTCTCACTGTTGCCGCTTGCTATAGACCACCGTCTGCCCCCAGCTGTGCCCTCGACACCATATGTGAATTGATTGCCCCCCATCTATCTTCTGAGCTCATGCTACTAGGTGACCTAAACTGGGACATGCTAAACACCCCGGCCATTCTACAATCTAAGCTTGATGCCCTCAATCTCACACAAATGATCAATGAACCTACCAGGTACAACCCCAAATCCGTAAACACGGGCACCCTCATAGATATCATCTGAACTAACTCACCCTCCAAATACACCTCTGCTGTTTTCAATCAAGATCTCAGCGATCACTGCCTCATTGCCTGCATCCGTAATGGGTATGCGACCAAACGACCACCCCTCTCAAACGCTCCCTAAAACACTTCTGCGAGCAGGCCTTTCTAATCGACCTGGCCGGGGTATCGTGGAATGACATTGACCTCATCCCGTCAGTAGAGGATGCCTGGTTATTCTTTAAAAGTGCCTTCCTTACCATCTTAAATAAGCATGCCCCATTCAAAAAATGTAGAACTAGGAATAGATATAGTCCTTGGTTAACTCCAGACTTGTCTGCCCTTGACCAGCACAAAAACATCCTGTGGCGTTCTGCATTAGCATCGAATAGCCCCGTGATATGCAACTTTTCAGGGAAGTTAGGAACAAATATACACCGGCAGTTAGGAAAGCTAAGGCTAGCTTTTTCAAACAGAAATTTGCATCCTGTAGTACAAACTCAAAGTTCTGGGACATTGTAAAGTCCATGGAGAATAAGAGCACCTCCTCCCAGATGCCCACTGCTCTGAGGCTAGGACACACTGTTACCACCGATAAATCCACTATAATTGAGAATTTCAATAAGCATTTTTCTATGGCTGGCCATGCTTTCCACCTGGCTACCCGTAGCCCGGTCAACTGCCCGACACCCTCCACAGAAACCCGCCAAAGCCCCCACCATTTCTCCTTCACCCAAATCCAGATAGCTGATGTTCTGAAAGAGCTGCAAAATCTGGAACCCTACAAATCAGCCGGGCTAGACAATCTGGAGCCTCTCTTTCTAAAATTATCTGCCGACATTTTTGCAACCCATATTACTAGCCTGATCAACCTCTCTTTTGTATCGTCTGAGATTTCCAAAGATTGGAAAGCTGCCGCGGTCATCCCCCTCTTCTAAGGGGGTGACATTCTAGACCCAAACTTCTACAGACCTATATCTATCTTACCCTGTCTTTCTAAGGTCTTCGAAAGCCAAGTTAACAAACAGATTACCGACCATTTCGAATCCCACCGTACCTTCTCTGATATGCAATCTGGTTTCAGAGCTGGTCGTGGGTGCATCTCAGCCACACTCAAGGTCCTAAACGATATCATAACCGCCATCGATAAAAGACAATACTGTGCAGCTGTATTCATCGACCTGGCCATCGACCTCACCACATTCTTATTGGCAGACTCGACAGCCTTGGTTTCTCAAATGATTGCCTCGCCTAGTTCACCAACTACTTCTCAGACAGTGTTCAGTGTGTAAAATCGGAGGGCCTGTTGTCCGGGCCTCTGGCAGTCTCTATGGGGGTGCCACAGGGTTCAATTCTTGGGCCGACTCTCTTCTCTGTATATATCAATGATGTCGCTCTTGCTGCTGGTGATTCTCTGATCCACCTCTACGCAGACGATACCATTCTGTATACTTCTGGCCCCTCTTTGGACACTGTGTTAACTAACCTCCAGACGAGCTTCAATGTCATACAACTCTCCTTCCGTGGCCTCCAACTGCCCTTAAATGCAAGTAAAACTAAATGCATGCTATTCAATCGATCACTGCCCGCACCTGCCCGCCCGTCCAGCATCACTACTCTGGACGGCTCTGACAACTGAATATGTGGACAACTACAAATACCTAGGTGTCTGGTTAGACTGTAAACTCTCCTTCCAGACTCACATAAAACATCTCCAATCCAAAATGAAATCTAGAATCGGCTTCTTATATCGCAACAAAGCATCCTTCACTCATGCTGCCAAACATACCCTCGTAAAACTGACCATCCTACCGATCCTCGACTTCGGCCATGTCATTTATAAAATAGCCTCCAACACTCTACTCAACAAATTGGATGCAGTCTATCACAGTGCCATCCTTTTTGTCACCAAAGCCCCATACACTACCCACCACTGCGACATGTAAGCTCTTGTTGGTTGGCCGTCACTTCATACTCGTCGCCAAACCCACTGGCTACAGTTTATCTACAAGTCTCTGCTAGGTAAAGCCCTGCCTTATCTCAGCTCACTGGTCACCATAGCAGCACCCACTCGTAGCACGCGCTCCAGCAGGTATATCTCACTGGTTACCCCCTAAGCCAATTCCTCCTTTGGTCGCCTTTCCTTCGGTCGCCTTTCCTTCCAGTTCTCTGCTGCCAATGACTGGAACAAACTGCAAAAATCACTGAAGCTGGAGACTCATATCTCCCTCACTAGCTTTAAGCGCCAGCTGTCAGAGCAGCTCACAGATCACTGCACCTGTATATAGCCCATCTGTAAACAGCCCATCTATCTATCTCATCCCCATACTGTATTTATGTATTTATCTTGCTCCTTTGTACCCCAGTATCTCTACTTGCACATTCATCTTCTGCACATCTATCATTCCAGTGTTTAATTGCTATATTGTAATTACTTCGCCACCATGGCCTATTTATTGCCTTAACTCCCTTATCTTACCTCATTTGCACTCACTGTATATAGACTTTTTTTGTTTTCTTTTTTTCTACTGTATTATTGACTATGTTTTGTTTATTCCATGTGTAACTCTGTGTTGTTGTATGTGTCGAATTGCTATGCTTTATCTTGGCCAGGTCGCAGTTGCAAATGAGAACTTGTTCTCAACTAGCCTACCTGGTTAAATAAAGGTAAAATAAAAAAGGGGAGGACAGCTCATAATAATGGCTGGAACGGAGTAAATGGAATGGCATCAAACACGTGGAAACAATGTGTTTGATGTATTTGATACCGTTCCTCTAATACCGCTCCAGCCATTACCACGAGCCGTCCTCACCGTTTAAGGTGCCACCGACCTCCTGTGCACCACACACTGACATCCCCACTCTAACAGTTAGCTCGTTTTCATCCGCTGTTGTAAATCACAACTATAGTGTGTTCTGTCAACCTCTGATCCCTCTCAGTCCCCCACAAAGACAAATGCAAGTCCATAGGTCAATGGTATCATGGTATCACGGTATTATCTAGTTTGTTAATTACGTCAGTGTAACCCAATTGCCCCCTGGTACACGTCCGTTCTTCTTTATTTCTTCATTGAAGAGGTGGCCACATTCACATTTGGCCAAAGTGCAGGGATGACTGTCTCTTATCTGTACTAGATATCATATCAGCTCATATCACCTGTATTCATTTAGCACGCCATGACATGATGGGTTAAACGGGTTTAGCCCTTCATAGCATAAAGGCGCGGGCACATTTCACTCACCGGAGCATGACATCGCCGTAGCAGTCACTTAGTTGAAAGAATGCTACAGTGGGAGACGCTGTGCAATAGGAATGTAATCATGAAGTTTTAATCGAACGCTATCAGGCATTGAAAATAACATTGCACTGATCCCGTGACTTACTACTATGTCGTTGAGACCTTGTCGATTCTAAAATGGAAATATGCGCAATTGTGGGATATCCGATTGATTATGTGAGATTGAGCCTGGAATGATGTTGTTTAAAATAATAAGTAGGTCCATGTCATTTTGCCATAAAAGTTCAATAAAGTTGACCAATTAAGTTAGATAGCAGTTTAATGCTTATGAAATAGACAGCTCATTGGTTCAACTTTTTCTGTACAATTTTCGACCAAACGTTTGTGTTGTGAGACCACGCAATCTGTGCGTCTCCGCATGACTGCGTTCTGATGTTTTCTCTGGCCTTTTTCACTCTGGTCGGCTGGAGTTAGGAATGTCACGTCGATAACCTTTTGATCTGGATTCACACAAAAATGTGATGCGAAGCAGAGGAGAGGCTTGTCCGTAGCACTTGAAACTAAAAAAACAGGATTAAAAAACTACACTCAAACTCAAGAAATGTACCTTGATTGCGAAGATTGTTTTGCTCAAATAAATGTGAGCATATTTTAGTCGCATTTAGTCGCTATAGAAATGTAATTTAATATACAAATAATTTCCACATGGACTGGTCTTGTTATTCGTTTCTAAATATGGTACAAAATTGGAAAGGTGTGGGACCATGATACAACGACAGTGCTCGTCAAATTATGTCTTGCAGGGAGGCTCACTCACAGGTCTGTAATGCTTCATTCGATTGAGCAGCATTGGAAAGCCACCCTGTATTTTCTAGGACCCACCTTAATTGGGGAGAACGGGCTTGGGGTAATGGCGGGTGGTTTCCACGTGTTTGATGCCATTCCATTCGCTCCGTTCCAGCCATTATTACGAGCCGTCCTCCCCTCAGCAGCCTCTACTTACTTGCACGAATAATTTTCTCGGAGCGACTAAGAAAAATGACACAAAGTACAGTGATGTTGTGGAATTAACATGCCATTTAATAATTGGATAATAACGATAAGCTGCAACAGTCATCAGTAACCGACTTTTACTAGCATATACGATCATATAGGCCTATTGATATTAATATTATGAAAATTGATCATCATAAAACGTAATCATAACAATCATTTTTTATAATTTCCTATTGAGACATTGTAATTGAAAATACTCTTTCGAGTTTTCACCGTTGTTGACCATGTTGTGGACAAAGGCAAAATAGGTGGAATAGGTGAAAATCATAATGTCATGGTCCTATCGCCTTCCAGCCCAGCCTCACATTCAATTCGCGCATATATGTACAAAATGTATTTCAGCAGATTTCGTGCGTTTTTGTGCATTTTTGGGGGTGGTTCAATTCGTTTGAAAATACACGAATTTCTGTGCTACTTAATTTGTGCGAAAATACACGAATTTCTGTGCTACTTAATTCGTGCGAAAAGACACGAATTTAACCAGTTGGCGACACACAAGCCGTTGCAACAACCATAGACGCGATCGCCTGTATTTATTTATTTTACGTTATGAATATATAGATATTTTGTCTTTTTTTAACCATATAACCATAAGAGTTTATATATATATATTGTCTTTATTTAATCCCTATTAAAACATTGTGGTTTTATGCCTATATGTACTGTTTTCGATTTTTCTGAACAGACTTCAGTATGGAATGAATCATGCAATGCATGATGGCTAATGGTGTTTTATTCGGTTGTAGTTCCATGTATTTCTTAAAAAACAAACGTGTAAACCATTTTTATTGACCAGAATGTAACTGAAAATACAATGGCAGCCTTGCCATTGTCCATCAATAACAAAACATTTTTTTTCCGTATAACATTTGGGGAAACGTATGCAGTCATTGTAGTCTTACATTTTGTTGGCCAACCAAAATTACCAAAACGTTAACCCGTAATAAGGCTAGGGTGGCTGAGTGTAAATACATGGCTCTGAGTGTAAGCACCTTTTCACTAGAAACGTTCTTGTGTTCAAATTACCGTCAGTGCGAAATAGCTAGAAAGCTTTCGTATTTCCACTTGGCTGCACCTACGGTTACGATAACGATAAATCAAGTGCAATACCTGCGTCGACCTGTGTCGAGCAGCAAAACACCGGAAAGCTTCTAGCCTACCGGAAAGTTACAAGAAGAACAAGAATAGTTACCTCATCCGGTCATGTGACACTCTGGATGCCCCCTAAAAGCAATTTCAACCGTTTTTGAAAAATGACGCCTGGTAACCCCAAAAAATACCAGGTGCATGAAAAGTTTGGACTTAGAATATTTTTTGAAAACCTCCATAAATCACTCAGGCCATTGACTCGAGAAGAAAAACATAAAATATTTTCCAGGAGAAAAAACAGATATTTTTTTGAAAACCTCCATAAATCACTCAGGCCAGCACCCATGATTTGGGGCGGTAGTATAGTATAGGTAGTATCCCAGAGCGGGTATGGAAGTCTGGATCCCCCTAAAAGCATTTAAGGCTCTGTGTGTCTTTAAGCACCATACTTTTTCACTCAGTCCTTGCTGTTGTTGTGGTGTGTGTGTGTGTGTGTGTGTGTGTGTTGTGTGTGTGTGTTGTGTGTGTGTGTGTGTGTGTGTGTGTGTGAGAGAGCTTTTCTTGACATCTGTTTAGCGAAATTACTGATTTACAGTTCATGAGGTTGACCGATTCACACATTTAAAGTTTTGGAAAGATCTGACTTTTTTAAACCTTCGAAACAGCCTATGACCCCATTTAAGGCACTTCTGGTTGGCACAGGAAGCTATAAGTAAATACAATCCTGATCGGGGTATGCTTTTACAGAATCCTGAGTTTTAAGTCTATACGTTAAGAACTGACTGATTTACACAGGGTTGAATGCACTATATAACACAAACTGCTGGTTGGGTATGGCAAAAACACTTTTAGTGATTTTATCACTTCCGGTTGCTCCAGGAAGCTTAGAATCAACACAGGTAGACCTCATAGTGGCTTGATGGATGTTCATTGAAGACAGGTTCATAAGACATTCATAACACACATAGGCTTCAGGTTGAATTTAGGGGTGCAGGCAATTGTTCCTATGGGGTGAGATGTCATTGTAAACTGGTTGATGAACACCTTCTTTTAACTGTTAAGGGTTAATGCCACACGGTCAAGGTTAGGCTTGCACAGAGACCTTAGGAACGTTCCTGAGGTCAAATTGTGCTTCTAAACCTTAACAGTTCTCTCTCTGTCTCCCAAAAAGCAAAAGACTTGAAATGTAGGTCAAGGTCATCTTCTTGTTCACTTTCGCTGCGCTCAACCGAGCAAGCTACGGTCAAGCGGGGCATCTCGTTGAACTCGGCACGGCTATGGTGATGTCATTTTAGTGGTGATTTCAGACTTTGCTGTTGTGGTTTTTCACTGTTGAAACATATGCAATGCACAAAAGTCAACTAGCAAGTCAGTGTCCATCAGCCAATTAGATATTTCAGACACCAAACTGATACCATCTGACTCCAAACTCACTTTTCCAACTCGTTTAGAAGCCAACTAATCATATTTCAGAGCAGGCCCAAAATTCACAGCCCTTCCATTTAAACCATAATAAACAAATAATAGGTAGTTATGTTCAGCTGCGGGTCCAGTTTTCACATTATGTTTAGCCCTATGTGAGGCGACCTCGAATCCCAAGTTTCGGCTCGATAGGTCATTCGGTGCCCGAGCAAAACCTTAATTGGTGCTGAAATTCCACTTTTTTCCATGCCTTGCTACGGGGTCTCTGAATGACTATCGGACAGAATGTCGGGGTCCGTCTCTATGGGCCGAGCCGGTTTCAATGCACCTAGTCTTGCAACTCTGGGACTTTTCTAAATTCACCATTTTGTAATTCTCAAAATGAATTGAAGTCAATGCCATGCGCCGAGGTTTTTATCGGTCCGAGACTTCTAGAGCCACATAACTCACCGTGCTTAATCGACCTGAGCTCTAGAACAGGTTTGTAAAGTTTCAGAACTCTAGGTCTGACGGTTCTTTAAAAGTTCAAACAAAAGTAACTATTGCAGGCACTGTCTGCCTCTAAGCCCCTCAGTGTGTCACTCCATCCTTTCTGTGTGGGTGTGTAAATTTTTCCTTGAAATCTGATGGGATGAATGACTGATTTACAGTTCATGAGGGTTGCCTATTCACATATATTAAGTTTTGGAAAGATTTGACTTTTTTAAACCTTCGAAACAGCCCTTTTGACACCAATTATGCACATTCCGGTTGGCACAGAAGCTGAAAGTAAACACATATCCTCATTGGAGTACGCTTTTACAAGAATCCTGAGTTTTAAGTCTATACGTTAAGAACTCACTGATTTACATAGGGTTGAATGCACTATTTCTCTCAAACTGCAGGTTGGGTATGGCAAACACTTTTAGGGTGATTTAACCACTTCCGGTTGCTCCAGGAAGCTTAGAATCGATACAGGTAGACCTCATAGTGGCCTGATGGATTGTCATCGAAGACAGGTTCATAAGGCATTATTAACCCACATAGGATGAAATTTAGGGGTGCAGGCAATTGTGTTCCTATGGGTGAGATGTCATTGTAAACTGTTTGATGTAAACACCTTCTTTAAACTATTAAGGGTTAATGCCACACGGTCAATGTTAGGCTTGCACAGATCGGGAACTCTAGGAACTTCCTGGGTCATATTGTGCTTCTAACCTTAACGTTCTCTCTCTGTCTCCCAAAAGCAAAAATATGAAATTGTGGTCAAAGGGTCATTTGGGTCCTTCTTCTTGTCCCTGTCGCTCACTCAGACCGAGCTAGCTACGGTCAAGCAGGGCATCTCGTTGAACTCGGCACGGCCTGGAGATAATGGCAATGCCATTGCAGGCTTTGTGTTTCTTTAAGCACCGTACTTTTTCACTCCATCCTTTTATCCCTTTTCTTCGTGGATTCCAATCGCTAGTAATTACTATCTTTCTCATCGCTACAACTCCCGTATGGCTCAGGAGAGACGAAGTCGAAAGCCACGCGTCCTCCGAAGCACAACCCAAACACAGCCGCACTGCTTCTTAACACAGCGCGCCTCCAACCCGGAAGCCAGACGCACCAATGTGTCGGAGGAAACACCGTGCACATGGCCCCTTGGTTAGCGCGCACTGCGCCCGGCCCGCCACAGGAGTCGCTGGAGCGCGATGACAAGGATACCTACCGGCCAAACCCTCCCTAACCCGGACGACGCTAGGCCAACGGACCTTCCGGTCGCGCCGGCTGCGGCAGAGCCTGGCGCAACCCAGAGACTCTGGTGGCGCAGCTAGCACTGCGATGCCAGTGCCCTAGACCACTGCGCCACCCGGGAGGCAGATCTGACCTTTTTAACCCTTCGAAACTGACCCTATGGCACCATTTGAAGGTACTTCCGGTTGACATAGGAAGCTGAAATGAAAACATATCCCCTTGGGGTAGGCTCTTATATAATGTTGAGGTTTAAGTCTTTATGTTAAGAACTGACTTATTTACAGAGGGTTAAATGAGGTGTGTTATTTCATAAAATCACACATAAAATCCACAGAATTCTGGCAGAGCTTCGAGACCCACTTAAAAAATGTTCGTCTGAACACACTGCAACTGGATCTGTAACTTTTTTTTTTTTATTACTCCTTTTTGTGAACATGACCAATTTGTCAATGTAGATTTCTCTTAATTACGATAGATAAATGGCTGGTTCTTTTTTCCTGACACCGTATGCTTATGTACTTTGACGTGAAGTGGTCAAATTAGCACCCCTACTTTGCGTTTTTGACCTGAATCCCAGAAAATGGCCATAACTCAAAAAGCGTTGAGGCCTCGACGCCATCTTGTTCGGGGCCAACTGTCCATTAAGTCTTCGAAATATTTTCCGTTTAGGAGAAAAGGCCACATGCATTTTGCAATGTGCTGTGCATTTGCAATATATTTTATTTTTCCCTTTGGTGGGAATTTCCGAGACTGCGAAAAATGACCAAAATGTGTTATTTTTATAAAACGAAACCGAACGTCCGAGAGATTTAGTTTGATGACTTCCTGAAAGCTCCTCTCCCCCGCGGCACGGCCGACGCGTCCACAGATTTTAGAAACGTTGCAGGATGTCTATGTAAGGGACCTTACATTTGCAATGTGGCGTTTTCACTAACCATATGGCGAGTGCTAAAATGTTCCCTTAAGGTATGGAAAGGCCTTTGAAAGGCCATAAGTGTAAGCCAACATAATTCATTATTTTACATTCACATGTAACTACATGCCATTATGAAGAAATGGTGTAATTTAGGCTCCACGACAATTGAAAGGTTATGAGAAAATCGTGTATGGTTGCCTACATGACAAAAAGGCGTTCTGATTACAAGTGCACCAGTATCCAAAGTATTAAGCGAAATCAAGCACAGAAAACAGCATTGGCAATAAAACTATATTTCCCACGAATTAAGTCGCACTTAAATGTGCGTCTTTTCTCAAAATTCTGTTCAGCAAGTCTAAAACAGTACAATAATGCATACAACGACACATTTTAAAACATGGTAAACAAAGACAACATTCTGTTATATTCATGACGTTGAATTAGCCATTAAGAAGAACAAAAATGAAATACAAATTATCGCGTCTACATGGTTGTTGCAACGGCTTGTGTGTCGCCTACTGGTTAAATTTGTGTCTTTTCGCACGAATTAAGTAGCACAGAAATTCGTGTATTTTCAAACGAATTGAACCACCCCAAAAAATGCACAAAAACGCACGAAATCTGCTGAAATACAACCACCCCAAAAATGCACAAAAACGCACGAAATCTGCTGAAATACATTTTGTACATATATGCGCGAATTGAATGAGAGACTGTGTTGCGCCTTCATATACTGTATGTCCGACAATATTTTCAGCATTATGTTTTATAAAACAAAAAAAGTTTCAACTTGTTATTTTTTGCAGGCGCCTATGTTCAACACGATTGTCTCAACATGTTAGTAGAAAACAGGTCTAATGAAAGGACGACTTATCTTTTATGAACAAATACACAATTAAAGCTTAATCAAGTGATTAATACGAAGCTGTTTGAGCTTATGGTTATGATTTCATGCTAAATAGTTCTGCTACTATCCTTAGGCTATACAATAATAACTATAGGCCTATATAGACTTATTTCGATTAAGATATCCTCGAGAATATTAGATTTAATCGGTTTACTGCGACGTGTATTTTCGTGATTACATTATTTTTGTTTTAAAGAAAGTAAAAACATACCTTGAAGACTCTGGCGGAAGTTGGTCATCCAAAGTGACTGTAATAATAATAATAATAATAAAAGCTTAATAAATATATATGTGGAAACTATTGTTGCATATCAGAATAACAATTCAAAGTTTCAGTCTGTCATCTTTACATTTTCAATAGAAAATAAGTGAATTAGTGAATTCTAACATTGTAATAAAGTTGTCATGGGTCCTTTTACACAACTTTTAAACGCATTTCTACTATTCGGGTTTGGTAATCAAAGTGTTAGCATTTAGCTGTACAAGGCCACTTCAGAACTGGTAGGTTAACATCGATTGAATTTATTTTTAAAGGAAACTGGACATATTCTGTTAAATTAGTTAGCCTAACATCTCATGTAAATACATGATATCTCTGAAAACTCAATACAGAGTGTGAACTTTGAACCTATTTTAGAATTAGACTAGTTTGTGGGCTAATTCTGATGAAGAAAATAATAAGCCGATCAAGGAACCTACGTGATTCAGGATAGTAAAATAATTAGTTATGTAGCTGTAAAATCTATGTTTGTAGAAATCTGCAATTAGTCCTGAATAAAATTATTTTAATATTAACATTTCCAAACAATGCTTTAAGCATTTAACTTAAGTTCATATTGATTGAAATGTCATTTTTGCCATCGATAGCCTACCATTTTTTGTGACGTTTTACACAACAATTTCTGATGCAAGGTCTGTCTGTGCTATGCGCGGGCACGGGACATTATGCGTCTCGTTGATGTATGCATGTATTCAGTGAAGGCCTGAACTTTGACCTTTTTACAGGCAACAAGAGGAACAACGAAACTGTAGAAATAGGTTCGCTGGCCATGAGTTTGAAAAGCTGGGCCTTTTATCGCTTCCAAAATGAACATTTACAGTACAGAACTCCTTAAACAGAATCAAAGGAAAGAGAAATAAAAGAAACGAGACAACGGTGAGATTCTATAGAATTTGAGCAGGACAAAGCGAGCCCCCGAGTGCTGCTCCAGGACGGGCGCTTGGAGAGAGAGACCTGCGGATGACCCCGGAGAGATGGAAGCTCATCTACGGCTCCTGACAGGCTGACCCACGCCTTTCGAGAATTAATTTGGGCCTGAACTCGGGGTGAACCTGGGCCTGGGGAGAGCGAAGCTGGCAAGCCGGGGCTGTTTGAGGCAGGGGCCTGGGCAAACCAATCCGCCTGTGTAAATATTGAAGCAGTCCGTCAGAGGGTCGTGGATGAAATGGAACTGCCAAGTCTGCGTAAACTTTGGAGAAGAGATGAGGCCACGAGAGAGCGCTTGGAAAAAAAACTTTGTCAAACTCGTTTCCTCAACCCCTCCCTCCCCCTCCCCCCCATGTTGTCAGCACCCTCCAGAACTCAATCCCTAACACCTTAAATAACGCTTCCCCCCGGACTCACCTGTCCACTGCGGGCGCGTCCTGTTAGCTCAGAGAGGCTAAATTGGGCATTCTAATTGCATGGCAAATTTAGACCGGGCTATCTCGCGATTCTTGCTTTGGGTGGAGGGGGGTGAGGGTTGAGATTCTTTCAGGGTGAACTCATCGGGTTACCCCCTGACTCCTGATTTTTCCTTCCATAACTCATCTCAAGTTCAGGAGGCTGAGGTTTCAGCAAATATTGTTTTCGTCTTTGATGTAGTATTTGAATTTGAGGAGAGTATGTGAGCCTGACATGAGTTGAAACGGGGAAGAAACTTAAGGCAAATGGTTAATAGTTCAATAGTTCAGGGCTCCACTTTACAGATAATCAAAATAGGTCACCTAGAGAAACATGGAAATGTCTTAAATTCTTTGTTATCAAAATAATTTGGCCTATTGGCCTACTATTATATTAAGGTTTATCTGAAAGGTTTATACCAGCATCATTCATGGGAATTGTGGGTTTTTGGGCCTATACCAGGGGTCTCCAGCCTTTTCTAGCATGACAGCTACTTAAAAATGTCTCTTTTTTTCTAGCTTTCAAATAGGCACATTCTTCTCTTCTCCCCTGCAACTCTTACCCAGGTCCTTAGCGTACAAGATAAAGTAGTGCAATGTGTTCTGTCAAAATACCTGGTAAAATAAGAGTTAATTAACAACTCTATAAATTATGTTTTCTGAGTTTTATTTATCTTGGTTTTAGATGGTTTTGTTTTTCAACTCTCAAAATTACAATTGTTCATAGAGAAACAACGAAACATGATGTTCTGAGTCCATGTCAATGCTTAAATCACACCTGAAGACCTTTTTTTTTATCTGGAAGAAAACTGCGGCATTAGCGTAGTGGTTTCGGTCAGTAACCGAAAGGTTGCTGGATCGAATCCCCGAGCTGACAAGGTCAAAAGCTGTCGTTCTGCCCATGAACAAGGCAGTTAACCCACTGTTCCCCGGTAGGCCGTCATTGTAAATAAGAATTTGTTCTTAACTGACTTGCCTAGTTAAATAAAGGTTAAAAAAAAAACATTTTGCATTAGTAGTGTAATTCCCCCTTAATTGCGCATCTGGCCCTTTTAATTGTGCCTCTAGCTAGTGAGGAATGTGCCATCTAATGTGCCGGTCTAGCTATGGTTCTGCACTGCTGCTGCTCATTTCATGAGAAAGTGTGCAAATAACAAATAATAGACACATTATATACTTCTGCCAGGTAAGTCTACTTTGGGGTTAACATATAATTGAGAAGGTTTTCGGGAAAGCATTTCTGTCAACCCACAAGACGGTTATCACATCAACTGGTGTCTGATACTAGTGAGATTTGTTTACGACAGTTTGTGGTGAAACACGTGAACATTGCATGTACTTTCAGAATTGTTTGGTGAGCTACTCATAGGTGGGCTGCGAGCTTTGGACAACTCGGCATACCATAGTCGGACTATAGTTTCTTCGTCATTTTGTGAGGATGTGCACGGCACTGCGGGGATCAGCGGCCGGATCAAAGCTCTGCAGAGGGAACACAGGACAAACGCCCAAACAGCAGGCTTGAAATTAACATCAACTGCACCACAGATGGTCACAAGGGCACGTCATTGCCACTGTGTCGATCCACAGTGCTATCATGCACGATTTTATGTTGCGTTATAATGTATGTATTACAATGGAGTCTGTCCTTTAATGTAAGTTATTGTGATCTTACTCTCCACAAAACGTTATGGCCTCTCTAAAAGTTTACTTTTAAAGCAATAGTTGGTGCATTGTCTATAAAAATTCCTATATCACCCATTTTGCGGAATGACTAGCCTACTTATGTAACTAATTAAGAAATAATATAATCATGCTGGAATAGTTGTCAACCATGAAAGAAGCTCAGCAACTGTCCGACAAACCCCCCACCATCATTAGATGTAGGTTTAAGTCTTTTATCAGTTGATAGGTTTAAGTCATTGTTTAATAGGTTAAGTGGACGAATTGAATTGATGCTGCAGCGGTTCGTTTTAGGGCTACTAGAGTTTACATCCGTACCTTTTAAGGCCACTGTGTGTGTGTGTGTGTGTGTGTGTGTGTGTGTGTGTGTGTGTGTGTGTGTGTGTGTGTGTGTGTGTGTGTGTGTGGGTAGCCTTTCACCAAACCCCAGTGGCAGAGACGAGCTGATGATTGAGCTTGACACACACAGTCAAAAAAGAACCCCCACATTCCTATTTAAATGTACCTGCTAATCAATGGTCTGTGTTTAAAATAGCCAAACATTGTCACTAATTCAACTTTCCAACGTTTTTTTTTTATTACAAATATAGTGGTCTGTATTACCACAATATTGTGACATACCTGCATGGTACTAATAATTGAAATAGCATATATTCTGTTCTATGTATACCTAATTATCATACACCTGGCTTCTTATCAGAAGATTGTTTGGTGAACAGCCTTGCCGTGGGCTAATGGCGTTGTACATAACTCTAGGCTGGCCGTCTACACCTGTATATGACTCTATTTTATTCCCAGTTGAAGTCTGTTTTAGTCTTCACCTGCTATAGGGTGATGCATGGGGACAGCGGTGTCCTAGCTATAGATGAGACCGAGATACAGACGCTCCTTGATAGGCCTGAACATGGACAAACAACACTGCACGCTAAAGAATGAGTTTTTTTTCTCGTGAGTTTACCTCATCAAGGGTGTGTTTCAGAGAACGTTAAAAAAACGTGCAAACTTCGTACCAGTTTGTTTCGAGCCTATACAGAGAGTGTGAGGTAGAGAGCGACTTGGGGAGAGGAGAGTATGTTTACATGTTTAGATATCCCAGAGGCGTCCATGGGTAAAAAGGTCAGTGTGTGCCACCCGGAATGCACCGCAACATTCCACACCCCACGCAGAGTGCAGGGCAACACTATTGGGATTGTAGGGCTAGTTTCGTAAGTTCCACGGGGGTCAAACCAAGGGTAGGCTTACTGTACGCAGTAATACCATTGAAATACTTTAGAATCTGTACGTCACTTGTGTGATGTACTAGCTATCACATTTTGGGACAAAACTCATTCAAAAGGAATCGACCATGGCAACAAATAGGCTATAGGCTACTCTAGGCCCAGGTTCATGCCTCATGGAATATACTTTTTTTTTTACAATCAAGATAATCATTAAGAACAATTATAAATGCACGTATCTGCCATGAATTATAATACAACTAACAACAAAATGTGCAATATCTTATTTTTTATTTGAGGTAGACAGAGATGAACCAGCATTGATTGAGATCCTTTCCAAAAAAAACATGTAAAACAGACATTAACTAATATAACTCAGTCGGTCTGCACATACAAATAATACAATCCACTCCTATTGCCTTGAAATCGAAATGTAGGCCTAACCGTAGTAAATAAAACTAACTTCAGAATACCCTGTTTTTCGCAAGACACTAGCCTATTATCAAAACCTTTGACTCCATACTGGAAAAGTTACAGCCTATTTATCCAAAAAGGCCCAATTCAAAAGGAAATTGTCGAGTTGGTTTCACTCAGGCAGGTGTTGAACGTTGCAATAAACTTTCCTTGTAGTTGTATGACATGATAAACGTTTTCTATCCTCTGGCCATTTAATAATATAAATACTCCCTCTAATCATCGTTCGTCATTTTGGATAACGTCATCTTGCGTGAACCACTCCCTGTGCAGGTTTAGTTCACGTCTGCTATTTAGACAATAACAATAGGCTATACAGACACGTGTTAACATTACTAGACTGAATTTCATTGGGTAATCCACCGGCTCGTGTTGAAATTAGTAATTTTACTGTATATTTCAATTAAAGAACATCCGCCAAGTCAAGAACACAACTTCCCGTGTAAAGGAATACCCTGTAATTCTATAGTGCAAAGAGTCAGTAACACATGAACCCTTTCTACATAACTTACTGACGGTAAAGTTGCTTCATGTCAAAACCTCTATACAAATAAGAAGGACCAAAAAAACACATTCCGAAAAAACACTACAAAATAGAAACAAATTCAACAATACTATAATGTTTTGCCAAGAGGCTCCCTGTATAAACATTGTTATAAGGCTCGCTTTGAGATTTGTAAACATGCAAAAGTGCATCACTCCAATAGTCGTGGGTATGAAGATTTACGACCCTTTACATCCAAACAGATTTTGTGGGGTGGAAAGAAACGTCTAGTCTAGAAAGCTGTTGCGCACTTCCTCCACATTTGTGCTTTTGTCACCTCGTTTTTTTTCTCTCTCGAAATGTGCGTTTCGAAGTAATTATTTGAGTTTAAATCATATAAAAAAACAAACTCCTATTACAGACGTGTAGCATAACCAGTCGAATAGTCTATTCAAGCATGTATAGGAATGTTTTGACTTATTATCAATCAAACAACTTTTTTTTTCTTCACATTCGAGATCCTCACTTTGAAGTTCAGTGCCTGCAAGTTGCAGTTTATTTGGTCCGTTAGGTCTCCGAGCTGGGAGACGCACCAGGAGATATGGAGCTGGAATGGTCCGAGTTGTCTTCCAGGTCTTTGGAGGAACCCGTGCTAGAGGCCGGGGCCAGGCCCTCTTTCTCGCGCTTCTTCTGTTTCATCCTGCGGTTCTGGAACCAGATTTTCACCTGCGTTTCGTTGAGCTCGAGGGTGGCGGCGATTTCCACGCGCCTGGCCCGCGTCAAGTACTTGCTGAAGTGGAACTCCTTCTCGAGCTCGGTCAACTGTTTGGTTGTAAAGTTGGTGCGGATGGTGTTCTGAGGTCCCATTCCATAGTCAGCCACTTTGGCTGGGGGGGAAAAGGAGAAAGAGGGGGAGAAACGCATTACAATGTGGAATAGATTGTATGCCTAAAAATATGAAAATTGTCCCGTCTTCGAAGTCATATTAAATTCACCAATCCGTCGTTCTATTGTTAAGCTCCTAAAGGGAAAAAAGTGCGACTTGACATCACTACCGCATAAATCATTCTTAATGATTAAAATATTTATTTGGAATAAAGATTGAATAATGACATACTAAAGGGGTCATCAATTACGCACCCAACCATTTCAAGTCCCAAACTGTTGACTACTGTATATAGGCCAGTTCACAGACTCAACCTCCTACTTCTGTACCCATTACTCACTCCTGAAGAATGAAATAAAGCTGCCCCACGTTGGGGGAGATATAAACGCATATGATACGTGTAATTCCATATTCCCGACCGTAACATTTTACGATCTTTGACCACAGCAGTAGGCCTACTGAGTGAGGTTGAAACGTGGTTCGGTGCACTCAATTCAGACCGGCCAAGCATGGCGAGGAAGGAAAGGCTGGGGAATACAATGGAGACCAACAAAAACGAGAACTGGGACAAGTTAATTAAAGACAACAGAGTTGGGGCACTTCCTAGGGCGTAAGAAAGCACGTCTGCTCGATGCATTAGTGCACGGGCTGAGTAGACGGGGAGAAAATAACACATCAGGCAAATCTACCAGAGGCATGTCTCGTCAGAGATACCACTATGACCCGGAATGGTGCTGAGAAATCCCCATAGGTTGTGGATCAGCGATAGTGGAGTGAGGCAACACTATCCTCAGTCCACAGTCATGTATGTCCCTTATGGGCTGGAGAGTGCATCTGCATTTCCATATCACATCCATTAGCCTACCTGAGCGGTGGGTCGACATGTTTGGGGCACCTGGTTGACTTGTAATGAACTTTGAATTACCTTATCTGACAAAAACCTTTCGATTTCGTGCATGGGTCAGTGTGATTAGTTTTTTTTTGGACTCTCCCATCTCACCTGTTTTAGGGGGGTTCCTCTTGACTTTCATCCAGTCGAAAGTCTTTCCTTGTGCTGTTTGCTCTGCGTCCTTCTCCCTCTCCTGTGAGGCCGAAATGTCAACATAGGTGCTCTGCAAATAACCCCGCTGGTGGTCCTGGCCCTCGCAGCCGTGGTGCTGGTACTGTGCCGCGGGGACAGCCCCCTGCGCCCCGCAGTATGCCCCGGCCAGAGAGCCGTAGTTGGGGCCTACATTAGAGGCGGAAAGGCCCGATGATTGATAGTACATCCCTTCCTGCTCGTTGATAAAGTACTGTGGGTGTCCATAGTCCGGGTTTGCGCACGCCTGCGCCCCATATCCCGCAGTACCTGTACTGCCATATGGAAGAACCATGCTGGCATGATGCGGCTGGGGCTGATGTTGATGCGCGTAGCTACTGCTCTGGTGCTGATGTTGAGCCACAACCGCCTGGGCGCTGCCCCCCATGTAAAGCCGTCCATCACCGTTATAGCTGTCACTTGTTGTGCCGGAGCCCGAGTGAAGAGGGGCCGGGAAGCCTTGGTCCAAGTGGTGGTATCCGGACTTGGGTGAGTAGGCGTTCGTCCCACGGTTACAAATTGAGTACTCTAAGAAAGAGTTCATTCTAGAATTCTCCATGTGCAAATTGATGACGGAGGGTCAACCTGCGTTTCGGGGGATTCCTCCTACCCTGCAACCTCTCGGTATGTCATGTGGAAGAGAAAAAAAAGAAGAGCTCACCTCCCTGAGCAGTCACCCTGGGATTCCCTGTAACACTTTTTGAACCTCAACTGCTGGTCACGTGTGCCGTCACGGCGCCAATGGTGAGGGGGACCTCCAGAAGTTTGTCAGCGCACTGCGATCATCGATCACGTAGCTGACATTTGCATGACAAAGCCACTTCAATCAAACCGGCCCATCAATCTGATAACAGCACGTATATGTCAAACCCCTCTGAAGAAACCTCTCCCGAACCGGCAGAGAAATAAAGAAAGAGTTGGAAATTCGCTATCCCCCCATTTCGTTTCTCCCCGATTCTTGGATTCACTATACTTCCTTTAAAAGTGTAGACATCCATTTGGTTAGGCCTATCAGAGTGTTGGGCTATGGTGAGAGGTGGATGCACTTTGCTTATTGCTAAAACTAAATACATAAAATCCACTCTTTACCGTGGTCCGCGTTACACAAAGAGGACTGCGTAATGTCATTAGATATTTCTGACCCAAGCGAAAAGGGCTCACCACAGAACCCAATATCTGTTTTTGGGTTGAAATCTGTTTAACACTCGAATTGGAAGTGACGCCATCGTTTTCAGATCGGTCCCGAGCCTGCATTGGCCTATCTAATTGAATCAATGAGCTGATCTATTACAGAAACGAGGTTAGGCCGACAGCAAGCCTTCTGGTAACCCCGGACCAGCAGAAAGAAGCCAGGATTTCTCTCACTGATACGGAGAGTCCTTTGTATGTACAGTTTCATAAGTGTTGAATGGAACTTTCTGTTCTATATTCTGAACTAACATGACGTTGCAATTTAAGAAAGGCAGAATAAGCATTACTGAGCATATTAAGAGGCATTATACTTATGTTGAAATATGATATATTTTTTCATCCACATTCCATAACAACCAGGACCCCATCAATAAGTGTAGTGAATGAGTTGTCTAGACCAGTGGTTAACAAGCGTAGGTGGAGTAGGTGAAAAAAGAGAGGAAATGGCGAAGGCTAATTATTAATTGTGGTGACAATAGGTAAGATAGTTAGCCTGTTCATGAAGCAGCCCACGCTCAGAGGAGGGAGAATGAAGAATCTCCAATATATTTGCTCGTTGATACATGCTGGACAAGAGGGACTAACAATACTACGCCCACAGTAATTTGTTACTTGTCAGGAAGGTTACTGTTGGGCTCGCATCCACGAGAACCGGACGGTTGCATTGCGTGGCCAAAAGTTCAAACCAAGTAGCTTGTTGTTTACCTTAGTGATATCTTTCCTCTCTTAAGATTATTCCAACCTTTTAGCTACCACCCCTCAAATGTACTTATCGGTTTAGTAGAGCCAACCTTTAAAGTGTCATTCGACATGTTGCCTCACTGCAAAAGTAGTCCTCGTTTTCTAAATATTATTAATGGGTTATATAGTCTGTCTTTATAGGTTTAGTAGTCTACTCAGTTTACAATCATTTTGTCATTGACTCCATCGGAGAAAATCCGTTTTGGTTAACCTCAGCGTGTTTCTTCAGAAAACATTGATTGCAAGTAAGTCAACCAGGCCTGGTTTTTCTCAGGAGAAAAGCTCATCTCAACTTGCTCACCCCGACCATCCCCTCACGCACACAGACTCAAAACACTGCCCCTGACGAGTGACGCATATCAATAGTTGAGGAGCGTTGTAACGCCTTACTAACAACAATAAAATCATGTGCTATCTTGCATTTGCTTTCTTGTTTGAGTTTTAAACTAGAGCTTAATACTTTTATAGACTCTTAAAAAGGCTGTTCTTATTCTAAATAGCTTTGTTTTTGTAACTCACAATTTCTTTGTTTATTCAATGCAAAACAGGCTAGATTACATTATATTCGTTATCGACTGTGTCAGACGTCAACTCTAATCTGTGATGTTGTCTTATTCATTAAAAATATTGAAATAAAACACCTTTTTAACTAGCCATGCATTAAAGTCAATCAAATCCATACATGTCTATCCCTCACTTTAATATAAAACATGACTTGGTTTTTTATCCGAACTTCTTTGGCAAAGTTATTCAAACTGGCAATAAAAAGGTAAAAATGTCCAAACGCTATTCAATCTACCAATGAGCAGCCTGCAAAACGATTTAAAAGCTAGGTGTAAACGAAATTGCCCACATCAGGCTGTGTTTGTTTGTGGTTATAGTAGACCTATTTCTTACATGGTAATTTTCAATAAACACTAACAATTGTTAACATGCAAAAAAAAGTAGAACATGAAATAAAAAGCAATAGCCAACAATCAGTGTGTAATAGGCTACGCTCCAAATAAAACTAAATCGCTATGTGAAACGTTTTTTAAATATTCATTAACTATGGAAATTGTTATTGTTATTTTCCCATTGAATGGACAATTTGCCTATTGGATGGACTTTACGCACGGCCGCATCTGACTATGCGTAGGCTACGAATTCCTTCGATCGTTTGTGTTCGTTTATTTATGAAAAAACTTTGTTGGATCATTGAAAAGCAATTTCTAACAGCTAATATGCTCTCCAATATATCCACTTTTGTGAGTTTATAATAAACATATAATTTACCTCAACACAATTTGTAATTTACACTGTAAAGTCTTCCAGGCCATTGAGGAAACAGACTACATTTCTGCTGTAAACGAACTGTTGTGGTAAAATCACCAGTTAGCTGCAAGGTTAACAAAAGGTCACGGAGAAAGAAATCTTGATCCATCTAAAGATGAATTCAAATGCAAATGTAAACAGGGATTAGAATCGAACGCTCTGATCATTTCCCCCTTTTTAACACTTCCCAGCGTGTAATCCCTTTACAGAAAACTGCTAACAAACAGAACAGATACGGCAAATACAAGCAAATGGTAATGACACTGGTAGGACCCACCTAGCGGTACGACGACGTAACAGCAGGGAGTTCGATTTCTTCTTGGCGATGTTTTTTCAGAGTCCCATTCCAGCTTGTCTTATCTGTTCAGGAGCATAAAAGTTATCTTTGTAGTACCACTCGAAACGATAACAAGATAACATTAGAATCTATTTGATTTCGCCTGTAATCATTAATAACACTATCATGACAATAGTTGGCTGGCTATATTAGTAGTTTATAAGAGAGGATAAAAACAAGAAACAATACATATGGCTACAATGTGAATATACTTTTATTGATAGCCCATTAAATTTTTAAAAAGGTGCAATACTAGAAAGTGGAGAAAGTTGTGTAAATCTCTTTATGTTGTGTTTTTCATATGATTTTCTCTTGCCAAAACATTTCCCCCTGCTTTAGTTGGTCTACTGGTCAGTGAAAGAGTCCAGGGCTGACTCTAGATAAGGAACACTTAAGACCTAAGTGTAAAGAGGAATCTTTGAGAATGAGTCAGGAATTCCTATAAGACATTATATTACAGCTGAAGCATAGCCCTAAAACCTCTTTATTTCCCAGACCATTATGTCTGGTTCACCACGCTCACATGATAAGTAACTTTGCTTGAGACCTGTGAAGACTTACAGTTGATGTCGGAAGTATACATACACTTAGGTTGGAGTTATTAAAACTCATTTTTCAACCACTCCACAAATTTCTTGTGAACAAACTATAGTTTTGGCAAGTCGGTTAGGACATTTACTTTGTGCATGACATAAGTAATTCTCAGACAGTAATTTACAGACAGATTATTTCACTTATAATTCACTGTATCGCAATTCCAAGGGGTCAGAAGTTTACATACACTAAATTGACTGTGCCTTTAAACAGCTTGGAAAATTCCAGAAAATGATGTCATGGCTTTAGAAGTTTCTGATAGGCTAACTGACATCATTTGAGTCAATTGGAGGTGTACCTGTGGGTGTATTTCAAGGCAGGTGGTCTTGAAAAGAAATGGTGGTCTTCCACAAGTCTGGTTCATCCTTGGGAGGAATTTCCAAAGCCTGAAGGTAGCACCTTCATCTGCACAAACAATAGTGCACAAGTATAAACACCATGGGACCACGCAGCCTTCATATGGCTCAGGAAGGAGACGAGTTCTGTCTCCTAGAGATGAGCATACTTTGGTGCGAAAAGTGCAAATCAATCCCAGAACAACAGCAAAGGACCTTGTGAAGATGCTGGAGGAAACAGGTACAAAAGTATCTATAGCCACAGTAAAACATGTCCTATATTGACATGACCTGAAAGGCCGCTCAGCAAGGAAGAAGCCACTGCTCCAAAACCGCCATAAAAAGACAGACTATGGTTTGCCACTGCACATGGGGACAAAGATCGTACTTTTTGGAGAAATGTCCTCTGGTCTGATGGAACAAAAATAGAACTGTTTGACCATAATGACCATCGTTATGTTTGGAGGAAAAAGGGGGAGGCTTGCAAGCCGAAGAACACCATCCCAACCGTGAAGCACGGGGGTGGCAGCATCATGTTGTGGGGGTGCATTGCTGCAGGAGGGACTGGTGCACTTCACAAAATAGATGGCATCATGAGGAAGGAAAATTGTGGATTTATTGAAGCAACATCTCAAACATCAGTCAGGAAGTTAAAGCTTGGTCGCAAATGGGTCTTACAAATGGACAATGACCCCAAGCATACTTTCAAAGTTGTGGCAAAATGGCTTAAGGACAACAAAGTCAAGGTATTGGAGTGGCCAACACAAAGCCCTGACCTCAATCCCATAGAAAATTTGTGGGCAGAACTGAAAAAGCGTGTGCGAGCAAGGCCTCCAAATCTGACTCAGTTACACCAGCTCTGACAACTTTATGTGGGAAGTAAAACATTTTAAAGGCAATTCTACAAATGCTAATTGAGTGTATGTAAATTTCTGACCCACTGGGAATGTGATGAAAGCAATAAAAGCTGAAATAAATCATTGTCTCTACTATTATTCTGACATTTCACATTCTTAAAATAAAGTGGTGATCCTAACTGACCTCAGACAGGGATTTTTTACTTGGATTAAATTTCAGGAATTGTGAAAAACTGAGTTTAAATATATTTTGCTAAGGTGTATGTAAACTTACGACTTCCAATGTACGTATGTTGGCTCCCTGAGCTTCAGCTTAGCAGGTTAACACTGTTTGGTTGCACACAGGATACCTGGGTTTGTTACATTGGTGTTGTGGCTCGTGTGAGTCCTTATGATGAGGAGGAGAGTCAAAGGGGGGCAAATATATCTGAGGAGGTTTGGAACACCCACTTGGGTTATTTGCAGTCTACATTCTAGATCTGAATGTGGCCTTCTATGCTGCTCGTGGATACATGTCTGATCCCCAAAACAGGCTGTGCCCTGTTGTTTTGTTAGCTGACTTGAATCATACAGATGCAGATGGGTGGCTAAAATCATAATCATTACATCACAATCCTACAAGCCTTGTTTTGTTAGCAATGTCACTGCAGCCAGACTCCGACTCTACAGAGTCGCAGTGGCATCCTCCTCTCTCTTATCCTCAAGTGCCCCGATGCCGCAATCTGGCATTGACCAAGGCTGTATCCCAAATGGCACCCTATTCCCTATATCCCTATGTAGTCCACTACTTTTGACCAGGGTCCATAGGATCCCATAATGCACAATATAGGGAATTGAGTGTCATTTGAGATACAGCCCAAATGACTCTGCCGAAGTGTTTTTGCAAATGATGACGCAAATGGCACTAAGCGATTTACGTCAGTATACGCTGCTGTTTTCGTTTCAGCTGGCTGAGCGTGGAGATGCCACCATCCCCGAACCCTTATGGACCCTTATTTTCAGACATGTCCTGCTGCCTCCAGATACGAACAACAATATTTACCTACATGCAAAGCTACTGTCCTTCAGCTCTATCCAAGCAAAGAACGTGTATTTGATGTGTTCTCTCAGGGATGTAAACTCACTCTGTGTACTACACAAATAGCTTTGGCTTTTTGCATTTAGTCTCACCAGCTTTGAGTAGGTGAAAGTAGTGTTGATCAATGTTTTTCAAGTATGGTGCTATGTGTTTTGATATTCAGAATGATAGAAATTAGTTATTTTTTTGTTGTGTCGCATGGATAAGTTAGTCTAGTAGTATTCTGGTGATATGAACCAGTTGCTTTAAGCTCAATATACCAAATCACTAATATAACACTTCTCTAATTTGCCAAATTAATTTACAGTTGTCACGTGCTGACCTTAGTTCCTTTTTTATGTCTTTGTGTTAGGTTGGTCAGGGCGTGAGTTGGGGTGGGTAGTCTATGTTCTTTTTTCTATGTTGTTATATTTCTGTGTTTGGCCTGGTATGGTTCTCAATCAGAGGCAGCTGTCGATCGTTGTCTCTGATTGAGAATCATACTTAGGTAGCCTGTTTTCCCCATTTTGGTTGTGGGTGTTTATTTTCTGTGTAGTGTCTGTTCACCTTGCAGAACTGTTTTGTTTTCTCCTCGTTCTTATTTTGTGTAGTGTTCAGTTTTCAATTAAATTATGACGAACACTTACCACGCTGCATTTTGGTCCTCTTCTCTTTCACCAGACGAGAATCGTTACAACAGTGCCTTCAAAAAATATTCATAGCCCTTGACCTTGTCCACATTTTGTTGTGTTACAGCCTGAATTCAAAATAAATAAAATATGCTTTTTTTCTCACCGATCTACACACAATAGCTCGTAATGACAAAGTGAAAATGAAACACAGAAATATCTCATTTACATAAGTATTCACATCCCTTTGCTATGAAACTCCAAATGGAGCTCAAGTGCATCCAATTTCCTTTGATCATCTTGAGATGTCACTACAACTTGATTGGAGTCCGGCTGTGGCCAATTAAATAGTTTGGAAATTATTTAGAAAGAAACACACCTGTCTATGTAAGGTCGCACATTTGACAGAGCATGTCAGAGCAGAAACGAACCCATGAAGTCCAAGGAACTGTGCGTATATCTACGAGATATAATTGTGATGAGGCATGTATCTGTGGAAGGGTGTTAATTAAACCATTTCTAGAGTGTTGAAAGTTTCCAAGAGCATAGTGGTCTCCATCATTTTGAAGTGGTAAAAAATATGGAACTACCCAGACTCTGCCTAGAGCTGGCCATCCAACCAAACTAAACAACAGTGCACGAACGACCTTGGTCAGGGAGGTAACTTAAAACCCAATAACCACTTTGACAGAACTACAGAGTTCCTTGACTGAGATGGGAGAACCTGCCAGGACAACAATCTCTCCAGCACTTCCCCAATCTGGGCTTTATGGGAGAGTGGCCAGACAGAAGCCAATCCTGAGGAAAAGGCGCATGACGGCAAGCCTGGAGCTTGAAAAAAGACATAAAAGACTCTGAGATAATAAAGCTAAACATTCTGTGGTCCGATGAGAATTTTTTTTAAAAACCAGGCACAGCTCATCACCTGTCTAACACCATCCCCACTGGTAAGCATGGTGGTGGCAGCATCATGCTATGGGGGATACTTTTCAGCTGCAGTGACTGGGAGACTGGTAAGGATAAAGGGAACAACGAATGGAGCTAAATACAGGCCAATGTTTGATGAGAACTTGCTTCAGAGTGCTAAGACCTTAGATTGGGGGGAATTGTTATGTTTTAACAGGACAATGACCCCAAGCATACAGCCAAAGCATCACTGTCTTTTTACTGTTGTTTTTTATTTCTTTACTTACCTTTTGTTCACCTAATACCTTTTTGCACTGTTGGTTAGAGCCTGTAAGTAAGCATTTCACTGTAAGGTCTACTACACCTGTTGTCTTTGGCACACATGAAAAATAAACTTTGATTTGATTTGGAATGGCTTCAGAACAAGAATGTGAAAGTCCTTGAGCGGCCCAGCCAAAGCCTAGACTTGAATCCGATTGAAAATCCGTGGAAAGACTTGAAGACTGCTGTTCACCGCTGCTCCCTATCTAACTTAACGGAACTTGAGAAAAATCTGCAAGGAAGAATGGGAGAAAATTCACAAATCCAGATGTGCAAAGCTGATACAGACATACCCAAGAAGACTCAAAGCTTTAATCACCACCAAACGGGTTTCTACAAAGTATTGACTCAGGGGTGTGAATACCTATGTAAATGAGATATTTCTGTATTTTATTTTCAATACATTTGCTACAATTTCTAAAAACGTTTTCACTTTGTCATTATGGGGTATTGTGTGTGTAGATGGCTGAGGAAAAAATCTATTTAATCCATTTTGAATTCAGGCTGTATCACAACAAAATGTGGAATAAGTCAAGGGGTATACTTTCTGAAGGCACTATTATACTATTCATTTACCCTAACAAGCTGTGGTTGATTGATGAACATGTTGGAGGAATGTGGCCAGGCATCCTGTCACTATGGAATCCATATAGTTGTCTCCACCATTGGCTAGATCTGGTACTGCAAAGGGTCATGTTTTGATAGCTAGAGGTTGCTTGATGTGTTTGATTCTACGACAGTGGCGGCCTGCCCATTAGGGTGGTCCAAAAAAATAAGTAAACACATTTTTGCATAAAAATATGTAGAGTACCAGTCAAAAGTTTGGACACCTACTCGTTCCAGGGTTTTTCTTTATCTTTACTATTTTCTACATTGTAGAATCATGTAGTAACCAAAAAAGTGTTAAACAAATCAAAATGTATTTTCTATTTGAGATTCTTCAAAGTAGCCACCCTTTGCCTTGATGACAGCTTTGCACACTCTTGGCATTCTTTCAACCAGCTTCACCTGGAATGCTTTTCCAAACAGTCTTGAAGGAGTTCCCACATATGCTGAGCACTTGTTGGCTGCTTTTCCTTCACTCTGCGGTCCAACTCATCCCAAACCATCTCATTTGGGTTGAGGTTTGGTGAACCACACATGTGGAGGTCACCCGTTCACCTACTCTGCGCCTCACAAAGACACGGTGGTTGGAACCAAAAATCTCAAATTTGGACTCATCAGACCAAAGGACGACTGTTGTGTCGACTGTCATCAACGCAAAGGGTGGCTACTTTGAAGAATCTCAAATATAAAATATATTTTGATTTTCTTTAACACTTTTTTGCTAACTACATGACTCCATATGTGTTATTTCATAGTTTTGATGTCTTCACTATTATTCTACAATGTAGAACATAGTAAAAATGAAAGTAAAATCCTTGAATGAGTAGGTGTGTTCAAACTTTTGGCTGGTACTGTATATTACATCATTCATTGATTATGTTTAAAATGCTCATAGAAGTGTGGTAAATGTGTATATTTTCCTGTTTGATCAAAACAAGCTGTTCAGTTACTTACTACTCTACCCCTCAGTGACTGCCAGCAGCTCTGCAGGTGCATAGGCCATGCAAACATTGCTTGGATTGTGTTGCCAGCTATTTGCTATGAGGGGGAACTGAAAATCACAGAATTTTATAGCACAAATTGTGATAGCACAAAGTAAATGGACTGTCCTGGGTCGCTCAAATGTGAGTCCCGTCAGAGCTTCTGGGTCTGCTCTCCCTCCCAAGAAGCCTCTTGCACCAAATGACTTGTGAGACTAGATCTGCTCTATCAGGTACAGACGGCGCTAAACCAAAAAGCTAATTGTAATTAACTTGTAAATAAACAATAATAACAGTCATGAGAGCCTGGGACATGATAAACCGGACATCTACAACCGACAAGAGTCGAAGGAGAGAGGGATACACTAGCTAGAACTTTCTCATCGCAGGTCTGGGAGGACAAAAAAGCATGACGGTGGCTGGTCAATTTTATTATTCATCAGGTTCTACTGTGGGTGACAGGTCAACATGTTGTGTCGACTAAAACAGCATAAAACCGTTGTAGCGCAAAGGATGATCAAATTAATTAGCCAGCTCCAGTAATTTTGAGAAACATTGAGAAATAGTTCAGTAATTTTTTTTCTTCAAATTAACGAGTTGACCTTTGATAAGCAGCTAGCTAGTTCGTAGCTTTGCTAGCTAGTGAGCTCCCATGCCAATTTCAAGTCTTTCTAAAGTAATATTTCAGTTACTCAAAAATATGACGTTATTTCAGAGTAGAAGTTAACTTGCTAGCGCGTCATGCTTTGTGACATTATGTTAGCTAGCTATCCCAAGTTAGGGATATTGTGTTTTCACTTAGTGCATCTGCATGCTTGTTGAGTACTCCATCGTGTACTCCTTCGTTCGTGAGCTGGCCGCTCATTCTGAATAGTATGATCGAATCTGTTCAAAACAGTGTCCGCATGTGCAGCAGTGATCATTCATTTTTTTACATGCAAAAGTTAAATAGGTGTATTTATGCTGTTGTTGAAATGCAGAGATCGCTTTATACATCTTCTCAAAGAAACTACCGGTGGTTTGAAAACATGGCATCATATTTCTGTCATGCTGCTTTATTGACAACTCCAACCACCTCGCTCCCCGGGTTTTCAGCCAACCGGCGGCTGCCACTGTTCTATGACATCATAATACCCGTATTCCCTAATGTCCTAATTGTTTTATTGTGGGAAGGGCGTTCTTGTATTTCTCATACATTATTTCCCTCCACACCCTCTTCTTAACTTACCCTTCAGATAGATATGTATCTTATTTTGTTCTTTGTCCTTCATTATGTCTTTAAAAAAAGATAGACATAACAGCAAACATAGTTATTCCGGCCTTTGTATCAATTGACTGTGGCTTATGTTGACTTGATTTACTGTAGTTAAACCAGATGGTAAGACATTGAAGCAAAAAAAATAAATCTTCACAAAGCGAGGATAAAGTCAGTTGTGACAGCTAGTTCTTCATTTCATAATGGTACCTGTCACACTGTGTCAATACTTCAGAGTAAGGTATTTCTCAGGGATGATTAGTCAACTGCTGTCACCACAGTTATTGTCTATCCAGCCACTCAATGTAACAATTTGTACAGTGCCTGGTGGCATCACCATTGTCATGGGTGTTGCAGTATCTCAGGGGAGAAAATGACATCCATCAACAGGTAATAAAACACATTCAAATATTGTGATGTCATAACACATTATAACCAGCGCTACATAGACTACATCGCTATACACTGAGTGTACAAAACATTATTATCACCTTCCTATAATATTGAGTTGCACCTCATTTCTCCCTCAGAACTGTCTCAATTTGTCAGCGCATGGACTCTACAAGGTGTCGAAAGCGTTCCACAGGGATTCTGGCACATGTTGACTCCAATGCTTCCCACATTGGATGTCCTCTGAGTGGTGGACCATTCTTGATACACACGGGACACTATCGAGCTTGAAAAACCCCAGCAGTGTTACAGTTCTTGACACACTCAAACCGGTGCACCAGGCACCAACTACCATACCCAGTTCAAAGCCACTTAAATATTTTATCTTGCCGCTTCACGCTCTGAATGGCACACATCACGCACACAATCCATGTCTCAGTTGTCTCAAGGCTTAAAAATCCTTCTTTAACCTGTCTCCTCCCCTTCATCTACACTGATTTGATGTGGATTTAACAAGTGACGTCAATAAGGGATCATAGCTTTCACCTGGCCAGTGTATGTCATGGAAAGAGAAGGTGTTCCTTATGTTTGTACACTCAGTGTATATGGCTCTGATAATACCATGATGTATTTAGTTCTATATTTTCCAAATTTGAATATTGAATATAACAAACAGATATGTGTCAAATTGGCTGATTTAATTAGTGCAATATCAGGTTAAAAAAATATTTATGTTGATCTACTGCTTTATTGCAAGTCAGTGTCTTCAGTGCAATAACCTGCTATGCCATCTTCTCTCCATCGTAAATATTAACAGTTTGATTCGACCTGGTTAGAGCTCCGTCATTTGACTAAGCCCACTTGGTGTGAGACACACTCCTCAAAGAGCCTGTCAGCTTCTGTGAGTGTGAGTCCTTCTACTTACTGACAGTGTATGGGCCATATCATGACACCTAGACCTACTGATTTTGATAAACAATGCCCCTGTACCGTATTGCCATACTGCTGAAGGGTGCGGCTTGTCGCCGACCTATTCCCTAAGCGCTGTGTCATCGGATCCTTCCGTTATACAGAGGGCGGTCTGAGAACCACTGAGCGCGCTCTGGGCTTTTAGACAGTCACATGACCCTCCGGTCCCATTACAGCATTCCTGGAAGCAGGCCCTGTCTTTCCCGAAAAGCGTGGAATGTGATAGGCAACTGGATGAGGAGATTTCCCTCTCGACTGCTGAGTAGGCAGCCTATTACGTTAACACTGCCGCAATGTAGAACCACTCTCCAACCAGGAACCAGGAAACAAACAAGACTAGAGGAGAGAGAAAAGGGTCGGTATATAGTGATATTCTCAAGTGTCACAGATTCTTGGTTTAAACTCCCCATTGTCTTTGTGTGTTTCATAATCACGTCAAAGTATGACACAAAAACAAACTTGATTGGTTAGTTTTCTCCCTCAGATGATGTGGATGGCCATATGGAAGCCTTAGTTTGGATGAGGTCATCTCGTCTGGCTGCTCAGGTTCTGAATGAGGTGCTGACGGAGGGGACTATCCTGGCCCACCAGCAGCACGGTTCTCCGCCCATGTTCTAGACCACAGGATATGACCCTCCCCAAATCCCCCTCCCACAACCCCCCTTTCTATAGGCCCCTCCAGGCTGGTTATGTTATAGTCAGACATATTACATTTGGTCACAATGCACTCAGCTGTAGGCTGTTGAAGTTCTCAACTTGATATGTTGAGAAAGACTAAATGTGAGGAATCTACAGTATAATTCCAACACAGTCAATTTGTGTGTGTGTGAGGTGGGGTGGGGTGGGGTGCCACATGCAGGATATAGATATATGCATGCTTATTAGTTGCAACATGCTTTTTTTAATGTAACTACATGGAAACGATGCTGGTAGTAACAGAATCGGGTCGGTTGCCAAATCAAATGTCAAGTTGTCAAGTCTCGTTGCCTGTTACTTCTCTTCGGTTACTGTGTGTGTAATGCTGAGCAGTTACAGATCAGAGGTTACCGTAGTGGTTATAGAGTAACTGAGGGCAATGTAATGTACGGTGCCAAGTGTTTCCAATGTTTATCACTGTCTTTACTGTATATTGAGAAATTCCTATTTAAATGGTGGCAGAAACTTCAGTTGTGATATCCCCTGAACTCTGACCTGATACACGTGAGAGAGTGAATGTGTATGGGAGTCTGGCACAGCTGTGAGGCTATGGAACGATGAGACACGAAAGACTGTTACGGAACAATGGAGAACTACTGAATCAGTATTGCCTCTAGCTAGTCAAAACATGTGGCATAATTCATAGCCATATTTACATGGCTCTCAAACACAGCTTGTTTGTTTCTTTGCTTTTGCGCTTTTTTCTATATGGATTGCCCCAGTTGTGTTTGAAGGACATCAGCAGTCGTGGGCTGAGACAATGTGTCCGCAGGCATATTGGTTCAATGCCACATTGGATTTGTCTTATCTTTGTGAAACCATCGATGATAAGGTTCAAAAGTTATCTGACTGTCGACCAATGTTGTCACCTCAGATTGCCACCTGGGAAAACACAGGGAAATTCAAGGAGGAGCGATGGTGACATCATGTTCATATACAGCGTGCTTTATAAGGTTAGACTTTATGTTCCATACCATTATAACCTAGGTCACTTTTTATGAGAAAGTTGCCCAAACATCACATAGAATTTCAATTTATTTGGTAATAATTGTGTAAATACCTATTATATTACAATATAGTTATACATGGAGTAGTAATATGGAGTGGAGTGTAACATGTGTGTAGGCCTAATGATGATGTATTATTACATGTTAGGCCTACTTTCTTAGCAGATATAATGTAATTCTGAGTGATCGTATTCTGTCTATCAAAGATGTCATCGAGTAACCACATAATAGAAGGAGAACTACATATGAGGCGTTACCTGTCCTATTGTGTCAAGGAGAGTCTTAGTGTAGTTCCACAAAGTGTACACCGTACAGATATGACATTACGTGACTCCACGGCATCACTTGAGGCTGTTGCCTACCATTCTCTCTGATGTGTCAGGAGCAGCTCACAGGACCTGTCTTGTTCCATCCTGGAAATAGCTCTTTGATGTCGCTTGCTTCTAGGATCAAACCGTAAAAAGTACCAGCCAAAGTCTTGGTGTCGCTCATTTCCCATCAGTAATCCCTTTGTTTAATTCAGGCAATACGAGAAGAAATGGGATGAGTTCTCCACTTTTCAGTTACTCTTTATTCCATTCTTGTGTGAGATTATGTTAATCCCTGCATCATACTGTAGTGTAAAATATGAAATGTATGTTGCTATGATCCTAATATGATATTTCAACTGCATATCTACTATAACAACAATGTTGTGGTCATAATGATCCATGCGAATCAAAGAACAAAGTGATGAACAAGGTCAGAGTTCGATACCTTTTACACCGTTACCTTTAGCTACAATGCCTTCAGAAAGCATTCACACCCCTTGACTTTTTCCACATTTTGTTGTTAAAGCCTGAATTTAAAATTGATTAAATGTAGATTTTGTGTCGCTGGCCTACACACAATACCCCACACTGTCAACGTGGAATTATGTTTTTATGAATTTTTACAAATTAATTCAAATAAAAGCTGAAGTGTCTTGAGTCTTTGTTACGGCAAGCCTAAATACGTTCAGTACTTAAAATTTGCTTAATAAGTTGGAGGACTGTGTGCAATAATAGTGTTTAACATGATTTTTGAATGACTACCTCATGTCTATACCCCACACATACAATCATCTGTAAGGTCCCTCAGTCGAGCAGTGAATTTCAAACAAAGACCAGGGAGGTTTTTCCAATGCCTTGATAAGAAGGGCACCTATTGGTAGATGGGTAGAAATAAAAAAGCAGACATTGAGTACCCCTTTGAGCACGGTGAAGTTATTAATTTCACTTTTGATGGTGAATCAATACACCCTGTCACTACAAAGTAAAGGTATCCTTCCTAACTCAGTTGCCAGAGAGGAAGGAAACCGCTCAGGGATTTCACCATGAGGCCAATGGTGACTTTAAAACAGTTATAGTTTAATGGCTGTGATAGGAGAAAACTGAGGGTGGATGAACAACATCGTAGTTACTCCACAATACTAACCTAAATGACAGAGTGAAAAGAAGGAAGCCTGTACAGAATAAAAATATTCCAAAACTGGAGAAATGTGTCAAAGAACTGAACTTCATGTCCTGAATACAAAGTGTTATGTTTGGGGCAAATCTAACACAACACATCACTGAGTACCACTCTTCCTATTTTCAAGCATGGTGGTGGCTGCATCCTGTTATGGGTATGCTTGTCATCGGCAAGGACTAGGGAGTTTCTATTAGAATAAAAATAAACGGAATAGAGCTAAGCACAGGCAAAATCCAAAACATGGTTCAGTTTGCTTTCAACATACACTGGGAGAGAAATTCACCTTTCAGCAGGACAATAAACTAAAACACAAGACCACATATCCAATGGAGTTGCTTACCAAGATGACACTGAATGTTTCTGAGTGGCCTAGTTACAGTTTTGACTTACATCGGCTTGAACATCTATGGTAAGACTTGAAAAGAGCTGTCTAGCAATGATCGACAATCAACTTGACAGAGCTTGAAGAATTTAAAAAGAATAATGTAAAAATATCTTACAATCCAGGTGTGCAAATCTCTTAGAGACTTACCCAGAAAGACTCACAGATGTAATCTCTGCCAAAAGTGATTCTAACATATTGACTCGAAGGTGTGAATACTTATGTAAATGAAATATATTAGTTTATTTTTTTATTATTTTTTTTAACATTTTTCACTTTGTCATTATGGGGTATTGTGTGTAGATGGGTGAGAGAAAATATATTTAATCAATTTTGAATTCAGGCTGTATCGCAACAAAATGTGGAATAAGTCAAGGGGTATGAATACTTTCTGAAGGCACAGTACATACAGGTCAACCTAGTCAGGTTTCCAATGTGAAGACAGTTTGTGCATGCAGCTGCTGATTTTCCTGGCCTACCTCCTCTCCTACACAGTCATGTGAGGCCTTATAGCCAATCAGACAATGTACAGCCAACACTCATTAGACACATTCAAATGTGATTGGCTATAGCGAACACTTACACATCCCACTTTTATGTGTAAACATAACTATGTTAATATCATACTGGAAAATCTTGGGCAGTGACATTCCTCTTCATGAAATAAATATCTTCCTTGCTCCACCTTACTAGCCTGCACCGTCCAAGAGAAACACCTCGCAAAAACATCACAGCAATGGCCACTCTCTAAGAGGGAAATAAACAAACGTCTTGATTCTCGCTGATTGTGAGGGAACCCGACTGATAAACTCTCTCTCTTAGTAGTGGCAGGAGTCCAAAGAAAGCAAATACAGATGGATAAGCATAGACACAGGCACCACACCTCAAATGATCACGCACATAAACCACATCAGTCGGGCCATTACTTCCTGCTCCTGTGTTTACTGATCTAGTAAGGGCTTCAGGGCATGACTTCTGTTGTCTAAACAATGGCTGGCGTCTTCCTCGTGCTTATGTCTGCGTTATGGTCTGGTCCCAGGTAGAGTGGACTAGAAGTACCAACTGATGTTTCACATGAGAAGCTGAATGAACATGTCCATTCCCATAGCGACTCACTTCAGGAGGTTGGGAAGTGCTAGCTTGAGCTAGCTGAACTTGAGCCAAGAAGCGACTCTCTGCTGAGATGCAGCACTGAGGATACAAGTCTGGACAGTTTAGATGGTCTTTCTTTTGGTCGATAAGACACCCCAGTTGCCCTTTTCAACCTTAAACTTGACATTAATCGTAATTCTTCGCCTTCCACTAATGCTAATGTGAAGTTTACTAATGCTCCTTCTGTTAATAACATCTCACTTTGTCTCAACCCGTGTTTCAATGGCCTTCACAATGTATGTTGATCAGCTGATATATCATAGAAGGGATCAAGTGATTCTCACCCTCTTTAAATATGAACGCACACCACCTCAACCCTCACACCCCTCATCCCACTCTCCTCTATCTCCGCCACATACACACACACCAAGGTACACCAGTGAACTGAACTGACCCCATTCATTCCGGTGGTTATTTGAATGTTCAATTGATTCATACCTGTCACTGCTAGGGTCCCAGGGTTGTGAGTGTGCCCTGCCATTGACCAGGCAGATAGGGACCTCTGAA
The DNA here is from genome assembly GCF_002910315.2 of Salvelinus sp. IW2-2015. Lineage (NCBI taxonomy): Eukaryota > Metazoa > Chordata > Actinopteri > Salmoniformes > Salmonidae > Salvelinus > Salvelinus sp. IW2-2015. The sequence goes on along the minus strand of NW_019942600.1, from coordinate 298,201 downwards.
GTTGGGATCGATCAGGTGTCTTTGTTTTTCATTGGGGGGTGGGGGTGGGGGGGGGGTGGGGTGTAGTGGAGGCTGACTGCTGATAGGCAAGTGACGATTCCTGCCACAGCCACACACACTCATCTTGGCTGAACCCTGTCTGGCCCACTCCACTTTTTTTCCCTCAAGGCCCCCTGAGTCTGGTGACTCCAGAGGTCTGTGACCCGGTTCTAGTTCTCAGTTTCCTCTCCTTAAACTTGATTCCATGCACACTAGGAAGCCATTCTGGGTCTAGCTGGTGCACACTATACATTTGGTTTCCCCACCAGGAGTATAATGTAAATGCCATTACGTTGGCAGAGACACAGTAGGCTAAGTAATTGCAGTATGAAATAATGATAGTATTCATGTTTGATATAGGAAGTTAATATCAATGTCTTTAATAAAATAACTCCCTCTAAGTCAAATAATAAAAGGGAATATTGGACTAGCTAGTGAGTTATGTAGTGATGGCGTAGTAATACTGCTTGATAAGATAACATGTATGTGTGTAGACTATGTGATTATGGAGAGGCGGATAGACAGGCAGTGGTAAAGGTGACAAGGAGGAATAGTGCTTATTGGAACACCGATCCAGGAGATGTATTTCAGATAGATGGGTACAGTAGACAGGCTGAGCTTAGAAAAGAGCTTCATTTATGTCTTAGGAATACACACTATTCATTGTGAATTTTAGGCCTGCTATAATGCATGACTATTAGGCCTACCATAAAACAATGCACATAATAAACATTATTAGAATTATTTGTATTATAATCATTCTTCTTCTTATTACGTTATTGTTTTGGTTCTGACCATGTTAATAACTGAGGGAGTAGCAACAAAAAAAAAGGTATAAATTGTCAATACTCCTGGCCTATCTCATTAACATAAGGGACGGTTCAATTACATAACTGGTTTATTTTTATCAATTTGGCTATAGGCCTATGTATTACCCAATTACCATTGAACGTGTTGCAAGAGGCTGGGCTGTGAAGCCACATACACCAAATGTCCTACAATGGCTGCCGCATTATTGTTCATATCGCCCATTGTGTTCTCAGCGCCATTTTGCATCAGCATGACAGCAGCCATGAGCGCCGTTACCTCAGTCATTCCCTCATGCTACAATGCTAGCTAAAGTAAGCTAAGCTAGGTCGGCTAGCCTACCATGCACCAAATTCCCACCAGGCTAGGCTAGACAAAAACAATAACTTGGTCAACACATTGTGTTCTGTATCAGCTCTTGATTATGACGATTTATCTTGGCAAACGTCTTCACCCAAAACGTTTTATCATATGTGTTGTGTTTATTTTTGCACAGAATTAATTCACAGTAAGAATGCATTTGCCCCAGCAATAGCTTATTGGAAGATAATGAAAACATGTCAATGAAATTTAAAATCGCAAATGATTCGTTTTTGTATCTGTAGTACCCCAAAATCTGAAACCAACCAACCAAATACAACCTTTGGAGATTTCATGTGTTGCCCTATAATAGATGAAACCATCACAACATAATTGTGTGGAAATAATATTAACGACAATAATAATATTACTTATTATTATTATAACACGCTGCATTTTGAACATATAAACTGTGCAATAGCAAATGATGCATTTTCCAAGACCAGTAACAGATATTTGGTAGACCAATACATCTCAAACAATCCCTATTTGCAATATTTCTGTATTTTTCTTATCTGAAATAACTGTTTGAATTATCATCTATCAAAAATAATTGCACTTTTCATTTACTAGTAACTACATAATCAAAAACACTTAGGCCACATTATAAAAGTTKGTTTTTATTTCAACTATGAAAATAATGTACAATAAATAATTTGAAATTTACTATTAAAGAATCTCAATAAATAAACTAGTTCTAAACCTCATCAACAGGATCAACGCCCGTCTCGAGATCATTTCTAAAAGCAGTTCAACTATCCTTTAGGCTTATATATCTGATAGGCCTACATTTCCTGAGAATTAAAAGATTGAGCTGCACTGAACAGTTTAGAAACATTAAGGAGACAGTATAGTMTWTTACTGTAACTGCCAATTAATACTGTCAGAAAAMAAGAAGGCAATAAATACCTGAAATTTGAACAAGGGGAAATCCGTATGTGATTTCGATGGAGTAAACCAAAATTATAATGCCAGGAAAGGACATAATMGCTCCTTTGCTATCTCAGGTTCTATGTTATCTTCAAAATAAACCCAGGAATCTTTTTCATAAATGTGTTTCAGGAATGTTGCCGAGAAGCATTCATACCATTGTAATACGGTGGGACATTCTCCTTAATTCGATTGTTCTGTATTGTTGTTGTTGTCGTTAGAACTGTAAATGTTGTAAATCTATTGTACAAAGTGTGCTYGTAAATAAGTCAAAGTCCGCCTCGGAGAAATCTACCGGGCTGTCGAGCGAGCTCTGCAAGCTGGGCGATAAAGCGTCAGAAATCTGGAGGCAGGAATCAGCAGAAAAGAAATTCAAATCGGGCAGGGAGGATGCGTCCTGCTGCTCTGAAAACGAATGATCCGGGCCAGATGCGCCACCGTCGCCCATTGTTGCGGGGTTATCTGCAGTGGGCGTTGGGAACCGGGTCGACCGCACAGTTGTGTCAGAGACTGATGTGGGCTCCTGGCAGCTCAGCTGGCCYTCCTCAGGCGTGGGCTGGTTATTGTCACTGCTGTTCGTGTAGGAGGCTGCCGAGTTACACGTCTCCTCCTCGGACGCAGCCGAGCCCGAGGCTTCCAGTGGCTGGCTCGAGTAAGGCGAGGAAGCATCGGCACCTTCCAGGGGCTCGAACCCGCCGGGGTCGCCCTCTTGGCCTTCCCTGTGGTGTGTCGTTTGCCGCTTGTGCTTCATCCTCCGGTTCTGGAACCACACTTTGACCTGTCTCTCGGTTAGATCCAGAAGGGCAGCTATYTCCACCCGCCGGGGCCGACAGAGATATTTGTTGAAGTGGAACTCCTTCTCCAGCTCCAGKAGCTGCGTGTTGGTGTAGGCAGTCCTCAGCCTCCGGGATCCGCTTCCGCTGTCCAGTCCACCCTGCGCCTCTGCAAGAGCCCAGACATAGAACATAAATAAGTCCAAAATAGCAAGCTAATAGGGTTGAGCCTAGACATTTGGCACGCAGCTACTGAAAACCATAAAAATGAACGAGGCGTATCAAAATCCCAATAGGCCTTCCACACGTGCATTGTTTTCAAATGACTGCAGTGCTTCTCTGATGTCAGTGTATCAGGTTTGCAGAGAACACGCGTTATTCCTCTAAACCCCATATTTTGTTTTGTCCCATTGCCTCCACATTATATACTGACATCCAAAATGGCTACCCCAAACCCCGAGACATGGTTATGAATATATAACATTAAGACAGCACTGACACTGACTGCGATTAAATCGTTATTCCAGGACAAGATTTGCAATCTGTATCTTGAGAAAGGCAACTTTATCAGCAAGAATACACACACACACACACACACACATCCGCATTACGCATAGAATATCTGACACATACAGGCATTACAAAGACTTTGCAATATAGCTAACATATAGCCGATTATGTGTAGGCTATATATCAACGTTTAGATGCCTGACATCAAATCACGCAATGCAAGAAATGGATATGTTACAGCGAAATACAATCGAAAGTTGTGTAATAGATGAGTAATAATAAGGATTATGACGGGAAATAGCTCATTCAAAGCAACACTGCAGCATAATGCAGGTCTCTGTGACTCCTCCATGCACACGACACAGAGCAGAAGGGCACTCATATTTCAGAAATAAACGCATGCTTCTTGTCCTTTTATTAACATCAACATGAGAAAAATGCCCTGCAACAATAATTTGAGAAATATTAGGCTTCCATATCTGTTTCTATGAGTTGCAGTATAGACCAACATGCAATGGAACCATGCAAATAAAGAAAATGGAAAAGAAAAGAAACAGCAGAACAAATGAATAGCCTTGTCTTTTACATCATGTACCGACCTGTCGGTGATTCAAGTCCTGCAGTGGCGTACCCGGAGGATGCAGGAGAGGGAGAAGAGGAGGCTACCGTGGCATTCCCRGATTTGGGTCCCTTTTTCGAGGATTTCTTCTCTTTCATCCAGGGGAACTCGTGTGCCAGCGGGCCAGCCGYRCTCGCCGGCGGGGCTGGGCCCTGTTGCGGCTGTGGCGTCCGAAGCTGGAGGCCATTGGAGGTTCGCTTTTGGYTCCTCGGTCGCGCCTGGCTGCTTGTGCAGGGACTCARGCTGGGGATGGTGTGCTCGAAAGGAGGAGGAATTACTGTCGAGTCCTTGATTGATGAAGTTTGAAATGACTCCAGGACAGCGGGAAAAGACGTCAGGCACTCTGCAAGGGAAGGCTGGCTGTTTATGAACCCAATCTCCCTCTCAAATTCAAAATTCATAGCTTTTCCTAGTCCACAGGCGGACGGCGAGATCAAAACGAGCAAAATAAAAACAAAAACGCGTGATTATTAGCTCCCCGCTGTCCCGTATTTGCGGGCTTTAATAATTGTGTATATTGGTGATATTACTAGCGTATGGGGACCTTGGTCTACTAAACTGAAGACTATGGGCGAAATTGCAGCCAATTCCTGGTCACATGACMAGATWYAACCAATGGAAAGCCGGGGCCTGGTGGCTAAAGAAAGCATTATTTTCAGCAAATGCTCAAAAATACCATAAGATATTGGTTTGTGTTAGCAGGGGGTATTATATTCGAAGAAAAAAAAAGTGTTCGGTTGCCAACTGTCTCACCTCGCTGTTTCGAGTGGGAGGTTATGTGAGGCCCTTCATGTCAAACAATGGAGATTTGCATGCAGATATTCTGCCTGGACCCTGGTGATGTAATCCAGCAAAACGTGGTTATTGTTAAGAGCACATTTACAATATGGCAAACGGGGTGTTTATACAAAAGAGGCCCATTAATCTTAAAAGTTTGACAGGAGAAGCAGACTTAAGGTAAAATATATCTCCACCCAACCTAGATGGGAGATGTCTCAACAGAAGGCTGAGATTCGCTTAGCAAAATACTGAAGAACGGTTTCCTAGAGCCTAGCATAGTGCAGGTTAGCAGCCTGCATGGTGTAATGGTAGACTTGTTATATTTTTGTTTTCATAAAGGGAAGCTACAGAGTGAAGAGAAAGGTCGGTGTGTGTAAGTGTATAATTACATTATGTTATCTCTCTATAACTGCTAGCCTAGCTCTTTATCACCTTGCGGGGAGATATGCTACTAAATTATATATTGTGCGTGTGTGTGTGTGTGTGTATGTGTGTGAAATGGTCCTAAAAATATGCAGCCCAGCAAGGCCTTCCACTGACTGCTAGCTAGGAGTTTTCTCTCACAGTGTAAAAAACGGACGGCTTGTTTACTGAGCCGACTGACTAAAGTTCACAGCGAGGTCGCGTGTACAACTGCGAATCCTAGCTTCTTAAAAACTAAAAACGTAGGCTGTGTTAACACTAATGCCCTATACGAATGTGTGTTTATTGATAAGCAATAACATAGTATATTGCGTATAGGTCTAGGTTACATGTATTGATTTTGAAGGATGTTGTAGAAGTTTAAAACGGATAGTAAGTAGCCTAGCTGCTAGGATATTTTTGGAAACGTAGAATTAGTGAAGAAAAACGAACTGCGGTGATCAATCTTTTCCCAGGCAAAGCGCTTGACAGCAACCAGCCTCAAGAATGATTCTCTTTCCTTCAAGATCGCAACAAAGAAACGCTCTCTCTATCCCCCAGAATCTAGGCCTACTGATTTTTACGAAAAAGCCAGTAGTCTAACAACCCAAACGCAGGCATTAGAATTGTTTTCCATTGTGCATAAAACCCTGGTGCTGAAATAGGCATCAGCATTATCTCAAAAGAGAATAAAAGGCCCAAGATTGCAGTGCACTATTCGACTCCATTTGACTTGACTCTAGGTTTCAAAAAACAAAGACGGGAGAAATGTGCGTGGGTGTTTGGCCCATTTAAAGCTAAATGCAAAGCAGTGAGTAGGCCGCGTTTCTCCCATACATGCAGGCTGTAGAATATGGAAAGGAGGTCAGAAGCACGGGTTCTCTTTGCTTATATTGGAGCTGACTGTGCAAAAACTGGGACAATTTAGGAGTATTTCTCACCATCAGGAATTTCATTTCCATTTTTTATGACTATTTGTTTGGAATTTTGAATGTGGTTTGTTTGTGCCACAAAAATCTTTACGCTTGCCAGAACATGGACTTGAAACGTTATTTGTTTATATATGTTTATTTTGGGGGGATGTGCTCTTTCGTATTTGGAGTGTGATGGGAGTGTGCTCTTTTTACTGCCTTTTTACAGCTTAGCAAACAATTCGAAAAACGATTAACAGACTTAACTACTGTTTAACAGACTATTAGCTAGGCTATATGTTGTCTTTTTATTATTCATGGTGGGTGATTAGTGTTTTCACACATTTATAATTAGGTGTAAGTTGATTTGGTCATTTTATGACAAGCCAAATGTGTTTTGAAGCATAGAATAAACAGTGTATTTTATTACTATTATTATTATTGCTGTTCTGTTGTTAGTGCTACTTGTGTTATTTGTGTTAGTACTGCTGTATTAATCAACTTCCTCAGTTGCAGTTAGTTTTAGCAAGAGTATTAGTCTTGCTGGTTGCCTTTCAATATTTAACAGCATCTGAAAGGGAACTTAATTGCACGGAAATGTCAATGATAATGAGTATTTTCGGTAGCAATCCAAGCTATTAAACTATATGTTCTTGCGTTTAGGTATAGGCATATTCCAACATCTGTGATTGCTTATTTGCCAATAAATTAGATTTCTATGAAAATAAATGTTATTTTCTATACGTTGATTGTCTTTATACAGTAGGCCTACTCTCGTTAAAATAGGATTAAGTATATGAGGCGATCTATGTGTAAACGATGTACAAAACTATTTAGCTTTTTGGCAAAGATTGTGTTGCCTTGGACCACGTGACCAACCCAAGCGCATACTCGAGGGCTCTTTCAGTAGTCTGGCACTAGCACGAGGAAAGATGCTCCCAAGAAGCTGTGTGCGTGCGTATGTGCGTGTGTGTGACTGAAAGAGAGAGAGGGGAATAGAGCCAGCGAGGGACCAATAGAGTTTGTGCACGTGTCTACTATACTAATGAATACCTCTGCGTTTTTTAACAACTTTAAAAGTATGACCCTCGTTTTGTCTCAGGTGAACACTTGAAATGACCACATAGAACTGAATAACATAACATTTTATTAAAGAATTGTTCAACAGACAACTCTTAACAATGAAATAAAAGGAGCTACAAAGGACAAAGGAAGTTCTCCAAAAGTGTTCAGCTATATTTCGTCTAATTCTCGACTATGCAGGAACGGTCTGATTCCGTCCTCGCTGACCCCTGTACAAGTCAAGACATTATTTACGTACAAGGGTAACATAAAACTATTTATTTCTAAAATACAATAACTAAAATGTATTCGTTACAATGACAAGAACACAACGTCTTTATAACAGGTAAATACTAAAAAATTACATTTTTTCTTGATATAAATACATGGGGGATAAATAATACAAAAAGAAAGTATTTAAACTGGCTATAACAAATAAATATATATTTATGAATGTTCACTTGAACATACATTGAGAAAGACGCTGATTGGACGTCTTCCGTTTCCAAAATAAGATGTATTTTTTCCCTTAACCATCAAAATGTAAACTCTAAGTGCAACAATGATGCCCAGACGAGAAAGCATTAGTGTAAACCTACACTTCAGCTTGGTTCCCTGACATGCATTTTGTTCAAATATACCCTGTTTCCACGTTAAGTCAAGACATGAGAAATTGTGAGCCTTTCGCATTAGTCTTGGCTAATGTAAGTGAACCCTATAGATTGAACGAGAGAGAGTGATAGAGAGTTGGGAGAGCGAGAGCAGGGAGCGATAGAGAAAAGGGAGAGAGAGTGGTGGGGGGGGGGGGTGAGCCTATCATAGTTGTCAAAAGAGTTCTCAACTCCTTTTTACCCTGTGATGATGATATAACAACGTAACAAATATCAATTTAATGTCCTCGCGCGTGTGTTTGTGATTGTTTATGGACGTTAGCTAGCATAGCATAGCAATGTGAACCTAAACACCATAAGTGGGGGGTGTAGGCTTACGATGCGTCTGCGCGATGCTGAAGGAGCTCTTCCCTTGAAGCCACAATGTTTGGCGAGGACATGTTAAAAAAAAAAAAATGTCACTGCACAGTGGGTTAGTGAGACATTTCCAAAGAGAGGTAATATGAATAAGGGAAGTAATCGAAAACAATCCAGTGGTTTGCTTGCACCAATTGAAGAATGCATATTGACGTCAGTCAAGCTTAGCCATTTGTGCTGACTGCAAGGACGCAGGCTAAACATAAATCCACGTTGACATAACATGTGTTTCGCCGAGTCAAAAAGGTCTGACAGTAATAAACCCCCTACCGTGTTAGCTGTTCCATTAAACCCAACTATTACTATTTCATTACTTGTTTTCGAGGGAGAGCTCCATATTCAAGGAAATAAAACGTTAACCAAAACGCAATTCAAGTGAATGTTACTAATACGCACAATGATAAAGACAACAGACAATACTTTTTTGGCCATGGCAAGAAACCACTGGATCATATTTTTTTTCAACCCCATTGCAGCGTCCCATGGGTTAGTTATTTGTAGTTGTCATTTAGTTTTTTCCCCAAACCTGCTACTACAGATGAGTTAACTTGGGAGCTTCCTGGATTCTACCCTGAGAAGGATGGTGGGCTGCCAGCTCTGTGTATGTCGGGTGGGGGTCGCACGGTCCGTGGTGTTGGCTTGCTGACATCTGCGTRGCACCGTTGTAGTCCATGTTCCCAGCCTGGTGGTGTGGTAGATGATTGAGGCCGTACATGGAAGGCCCAGAGGTGGGCATCGACTCCACGTAGTTTCCTCCCACATACACGGGGCTGCCCTGCATGTTGGGAGTYCCATAGTTGCCACTGTTACCCTGTAGCCCGTGCGGGTCGTATTCTGGTGCTGTGTTGGCATACTTCTGTTGGGAGGGGCAGYTTTTCATGGGGTTTTGGTAGGCTGAGGACATGGCATAKGCGTTTTGATGGGACTTGTTAAAAGATGKCGGGGAGGGGGCGTCGTAGTTGCCTGCCATKGAATGCATGGAGTTCATGAAGCCAGCTGAGGACTGCATGGGTAGGGGTGGGCTTCCGGTTGGAGAGGGCCCCCCTGATGACGAGCCCAGCCCTTTACATTTCTGATCCTTTTTGTACTTCATACGCCGGTTCTGGAACCAAATCTTGATCTGGCGCTCGCTGAGGTTGAGCAAGTTGGCCATTTCCACGCGGCGAGGCCTACACAGGTAACGGTTGAAATGGAACTCCTTTTCTAGCTCCACCAGCTGCGCGCTCGTGTACGCGGTGCGCGCTCTCTTTGAGGCTGCGGAACCCGGGGGGCTTTTTTCACCTCCGCTGCTCTCCGCTGGGGTGGGAATGAAATAAAACATAATTACTACATGCGGAAATTGAATGCATCATTTCCTAATAAAGCAGAGGCCAGGAAACGAAACTTATCCCCTTGATATTAGTTGTCAACACTTCATAACTTTGGCATTTATTAAGAGACTCGAGACCCTACATTGACCGTGTACGTAAATTGCATCATAGACAAAGCCCACAGCCAGAACTGTAGCCTTCTATATTTGAAGGAGCTGGACATTAACTGTTTTCACTTCAATTGTGTCACACAGCTCTGAGGTTCAATTAAATGTAAATGCATTGGGTGTGTGCGTGCGTGCGTGTGTGTTTGTCTGTCAATATCTTCATATCAATAATATTTGACAACCTACAGTTTAGATTAAGCATTGCTCTTAGCTGCAAATGAACAAGCACATTCGCATTCCAGTCTGATGAAAAGATACACAGTATATGCCGAACACTGCCATGTTTTAATGTAATTGTTTCAAATGCTCATCAATAAAGGGAACGACTGCTTTAATAGAGGTCTCAGTTACCAAATTAATATGGTCATGACTAGAGTGCTTTTCCTAACAACCTAACTAGGAAAAAACACAGGCTTTAAATATATAAATAATAAGTTAGGTCATTAGATACAAATCCATGATTATGTTTTGTGACTGTATTGTAATTAAGCTATCCAGCTTTGAATGTGTATATAAGGGGCATGAACAAGGTAAGGGGAATTGGGGAGGGGGGCACACACCGTTAGCTGAACTTGCACTTGGCGAGCTGTTTTTTTGCTTAGTATTCTGCCTCGACTCTTTCATCCAGGGGAAGATCTGCTTGTTAAGGGTGGGGTTGGTGGACAGAGTGTACGTCTTGGGCGCTGATTTGGCGGCCCCACCGCTGCCTCCCGGCTGCTGCGCGGTGGCACTGCTGCTGGTGGCGGTGGCACTGCTGCTGGTGGCGTTGGCKGGGWTGACSGGAGGGGACACCTGGGGKGGTGGTTGGTGTTCAGGTGGCAGGCTGGGCCGCATGCAGCTGCCATTCAGCTCTTTCGTCTTGGCATGCTGCTGGGGAGGAGCGCTGTTGCCACCGAGGGACTGCAGCGAGCARGCGGACCTCTGGTAGTCGCCTTCGAGSTGAGCCGCGGACTGGAAGGCCGGTTGAGGAGCATCATAGCCRAAGCCGTTGGCCCCTTGGTACGAGTAACCTCCGAAAAGCGTCGAGTTGTCGTAGTAGGTCGTTTTCTGCATTTCCAAAAGTGGAGTTACCGGCTACCAGGGTCCTGACGACCTTCTGGAAGAACATTGGCACCAGATGTCACGTGACGGTCTCTTTCCAAAGGACTCTTGGAAGCTGACCTGAAAGGTTATAAGAAGCACATAATAAGAAAGGCGCAAAATAAATCCATCTTCTACCGCTGAAAGGCGCCATGACATGAATAGCGCTTTCCCACAACACTGCTTGCAGATGCCATGTCAGGCCACGGTGCACTGGGCCTACTCTATCTCACTACGAGCAGCACTCCCCCTCTCCTAACTCTCTCTCTCCCTCTCTTTCTCCCTCTCTCTCACACACATACACGCAACTGCACACGAACACAAACAACATCCAGCCAGTCTCTCTTTACTCGCACCTGGGAGCAAGGACACGATTGTCTTCAAGATGTTGTCCTTGAATAAATAACGAATATAACCTCCCAAATATGTGGTGATTGCATTGTTTGGGGAGGTATAACCCATGAGTTGTGCATATTGTCCGGATTTTCACATTAGAACATTTTGAATAATGTTTCAGCGTTGGCCTTTGTTATTTCTACGATAATAAAACGTGTTTTCGTTATAATTGTTTTTTCATACATTGAAAGTCGTTTGAATTGCTATAGAGCGATGTGTTCGTTTTCATACGCAGGTTGCAAGGTTGTTTGTATTAAAATACTATCCTAACATGTCTTGTGTTATGGTTGTAATAGAAAAGTCATATTTATTTTCACAATTGATAGATAAAGACAGAAACCTTCTGCGTAAAGAAGGTGCATTTCGGTGTTAAAAACAAGCTAGGCTATATAATGGCTTTTCTTCTTGTTTGCCTTTATTATGAATGAAAACGAGCAATATACAATTAGTGATGTTTTTTTTAAGAATTGTCTTAATAAAATGCTGTCTGTAAAATGTAAAATGTAGTAGAAAGCTATGAATGGGCCTTTGCCATGTTGTTGGAGGGAAATCAGTGCATATGTCGCTCTTAGTTCAAGTTCCTGTCAGGATTTCTCAGGTTACACAATATTGTATTTGGGCAACCATTAAAACCCAGAAAAACCGGCACTTGAGACTCTGTTGTGAGCGTTGCTGCACGCCCCAATAGAAGAAGAATGAGATAGGGTCCCCGGAAGCTTCAGGCGAGTTTGATTCATAACCGTAGCTCGGCCATAGAGGACTATAGCCCCTAAAAAAAGCTCGAGACCGTATATGTGCTAACTGCTGGGGTGGCCCAAAGGGCAGTTTGCGTGGTCCTGCCAAGCACCATAATGCATCTGGGATTAATTTCGTTTGGACCCTTGAAGACCAAGATAAAACGTTGGAAAATAGGTTTGAAAGGACCGTGGAAACTTTGAGGATTTTTTTTTTTTTTTTGTAACAGGCAGCCTTCAGTTAGAAAGCCAACTAGCAGGTTCACTTACATATAAGTCAAAACAAAAACACATGCTTTGTGTTTGTGGTTACACTTGGTATTATGATGGCAAATTCCCACAATTAAACACAGTCAAACATTGAATGTAGTTGTATCAATGGAATTGTTCTATTATTAGGATTTTTGCATAATAATATGGACATATTTTATGGTATTACCTATTAATATATGTTATAAGTTACCCAATAGCCTACAATTACAAAAATGGTAAACTGATGACGAAAATTGAAATGATATAATCACTAGAAAATCCCTGGACAACAATAAAACAATACTATTGCCTAAAAATAAAAAAGACAACCTGAATAATCCACATAATAACCATTATACACATTTTTAAGGCTAAAATCAGTTACCCATAAAAACAAGATAATGCTTACATGCTATTCCAAGAAAATACAAAGCTTGTGTTCATAAAGAAATAATGAATCTTATTGTATGTATATCCTTTGTGAGACGTATAGCTCATCCTAATTATATAGGCCTACCCACTAAAACGACCAAAAAAATTGAATAGGGAGACATTCTCCAATTTGAATAAAAAAGATTTGTAAGAGGTAAGGAATAGGCTAAATGAGAGGAGAGCAGTGCTGTGTCTGAGAGAAGGAAGGGGATCCTGGGCTACAGCTTTACGACACCAACTCTCACCACGTCACAAATGTCGCTCATTTATCTTTCCAGTAGACGGCTGGAATCCTAATTATTTTCTCTAAGGCATTGTTCGAGGGAGAGACAGAGAGAAAGAAGGGGGAAAAATGGTTACAGGAATAATAGATATTAAATCATATCGCAATGCCATTAAATGGAACACGTAATGTCCTGGCCTGCTTGTAACACTAACGCAATAACGAACTTTCCTATAGATTCGCTCTAATACAATTATGGGGTCCAGAGCGAATGGGGGCTGGATAAAAAGCGATCCCACACAAGGACGTTAACAACAACAACATGGAGACGAGCTAGACATCAGTTTGGGTGTCCAATTTGTATTTTAGCATGGGTAAAATTACAAATGGCGCCGGTAATACACACACATAAAGACATTATGTATCGAGACATGTGTTAGCCCATTTACAGATTGAAAAATGGCAATTATTCCACCAAAACAACAAATGAGTAGTGCAATGGTCTCTCATGTAGAGCCGTCGTCATTCGCCCATTGCCTTCCTTCAATTAAAAACAATAGGCCTTATACGTCTGAATGACATGTCATACGAAAAACACTTTATCAAAACATTTAGAAAGATGGCCAGATAGAATACAATCTGAGAATAGTTTAGCACGGCAGTCCAATAACATGGGGATCCATGCCTAAGTACTAGCTGAAAATAAGCGCGTACCCATGTCTGAACATCAAAGCCCACGAAAACAGATAGCCCAAAAATGATTTCCCCGCTGCTTTGTAAATAAATATCAGAGGGGAAAATGAATCCGTTGGAGAGAGATTCTAAAGGAAAAAGGGGGGCGTCGTGGAAGGAAGCATAAAGCATTGTGAACTCTTCTTGAACCGCGATTGGAGTCATATGGTCATAAATCACCGGGACACACTCTCCGCCATTCACAAACTGATAGCCCATTTCAGACCAGCTTACCTTAGCCTCTGACGAAGGAAGCACGGGCAGGCATCATATATTTTTCACATTCGGCCTCGATGCAATCAATAAAACGGGAGCTCTCCCCTTCCCTTCAAAAACTCGCAGCGAATGTAAATCCGCCGGTATCTCGAGGACTGCTGCCCCGAGCCTGAGTCCGGGCGCTCCTGCACGGATCCCCTCGGCTTGGGAAGGGGGGAGACGGTCTGGCATGAAAGATCTGAGGAATGCTAGGGGGGCTGCGAATGGACAGGCAGCAAGYGCCTRGCTGCCCTGTCGACTGGTACGCCCTGCTCGCTGATAACAATGGCCTCAGATTTCCCTTTCTCTCACAGCGCAAACCTTAACATCATAATCCGAGCAGAGCCGCGGCTCGCCGCGAAATTTCCCCCATTGCATTTCCCCCCATGCGTGTGTTTCTCTCCGTGGTTATTCTCGCTCCTCGTAGCTCTTTCGGTGGGTTATTGTATTGTCAACACAAGGCCTTGGTGCAGCTATTCGGATATAGCGGGGTTGACTTGGAGCGCCAGTCGCGGCTGTTAATCCCCATCAAACAACGTCACCAGTGGAAAATTATGCTAATTGCAGACGTGCTGGACAGGACAGGGGCCTACAAGCGGAGAGACAGCGCCAGTACTTTTTGATTCACGTGTTTCCTGGTTAGGTGTCAAGCCATGGTAATATTGTTAAGTATATGAGAGGAGCCTCTGGTTTTTTTCCTCCACTGGTGTAGCCTATATTAAATTACTAGGAAGTGGGTTTCCACAGCCGGCTCCCGCTTGGCTCGCGGCAGAAACCGAATTCTCCCTGTATTGTTAATGTTTCAACACATCTCTCCCAACACACACAACTAGTGTAATAACAAATGGACAAAATGAAAAAGGGAGRCTGGTGGGGGGCTCAGGGAACAGACAACAGGCGCACTTGAAAAACAAGGGAGGGGTGTAAAAACAAATCAGTAAAAGGGGAAAAAGAATAGAAAATCTGTGATATTTAACAGCTAGGACGAACCGGTGCTACAGAAACTTCTTAGAAAAACTTCGATAGCGAGTACATGTTAAAAAATAGAAGAAAGGGCTTCCTGTGTTTTTACTGTAGGCTATGTAGGACTTTAACACCCAACGGAAAGAGAAAAGTAAATCAGCAAGAAGGAAAACTGAGAAGGAAACGAGGAGAGATCAACATGGAAATGAAAACACGCAGCCGAAGGTGTTTTACAGGTTTTATATTCTCTCTTCACTACCTCTCACCATCTCTCCCCCCCTCCCTCTTTCTCTCACTCTCTCAATGTTTCACTATCTTCTCTCCCTCTCTCTCTATTTTTTATTATTCAGGACACTACCCCCTTCGTTTATGGCTACGTAAGATTTATGACTTCTACCACACAGGACTAGCTGTAAACAGCTACTTTAAAAAGATGCATTTCGTGTGGGAACTGGAATAGAGAGGATCACCAACGGGGTAGGAAGAAGGTAGGAGACAAAAATGTAGGTGTCTGCAACTTTTTCTGCCTGACATTGTTCTGGATTTGCAACTACTGCTAAATGGACAAATGCAACCCACTTAAAAGATTACTAATGAACTAAAAACCCAAACGCTCCAGTATTTTGTATTTACAACTGGAATTATTTTCACGACTAAGCACATACCGTGGGAAGTTATTATTATTTCAGAGTTATGGCAAGAGAAGGGTCTATACCAACATGATTTTTGGGATTACAACATGCCGGTGCTTGTTAGAAGATTGAGGAAGAGTATTTTCGTCATTTCCATAGGATGACAGAGATGCGTCGCCTTCCTGATACATTGGAGTTGGCTGAGTCATGGATATACTATTTCAACGGTGGAATATGTGGACAGATTTTGGGATGCAAGGTTTTCTTTTTTTTCCCGCAGTGAACATTGCAACCAACATATTACATAAAGAGACTACAAACTCCAATGAGAAATTTCGTTCGGATTTCCTATTTTGTTAATGAGAAGGAAATCTTTTTAGGTGGAAAGTGTTTTGAATGTTGGGTATGGTTTTTTCAAGGGTAAATGCTTGTGATTGTGTGGTGAATATGCCATTGAGTGTGAATATATTTCATTTAAAATGTATTGCGTGTTGTCCACTGTATTCATATGACAGACCCCTTACACTGAAATACATAGCCTATCTATGTATATATATTGACAGTGTACGTTTTCCATTTGGGACAATAGGACATTGCCACCTCTTTGCCTATTTGCCTATTTGAGTTATCCTATGATTCTTCTGTCACACATATGCTGTAAGAAGAATGCTGTTAGATGGCTAATCTACATAACGCCACACACCCATACACACCCATACATTCATCATCCATAATATCCATCATATATTCCCCCAGATACACTATGGCATTCATTGCATCATCGAAAGAAGAGAGCACAAGGACACACACAAACAGGCACCACCATTTTGACAATGATTTCGATTAATATGTGGTGCTTTATGCATATAGGCAAAGAGATGTTTATTTTGTATTTATATATTTTTTTTTAAAAGCTCAATTGAAAAGCTCACAGGCCATTCTCACGGGCTAGATGTATGCCATATTAGAGAATATTATGATACACACTCTTGGCCTAGGAAATGTTTACCGATTATGTGAATGTCATATGCAGACTAAATCATCACTGTTGAATGTATGCAATGTGTGCATACTCCATTCCAATAAAACATATTTACTTTCAAATATTTCAAAGTACGTTTTCTTATGTTAAAAAAATATGATTATTTCAATGGGATAATGAAAATATTCATCGAATAGATGACATTCAATAGCACATCCGTTATTCATTCCTATTCATAATAACGAACAAATAATCATTTGCAATGCTTATATACTTGTAATAGGGTGACTTACCGGGATTATGTTGTTTCTTATAACTGAATTGTATGCAAGAATATAGCTTCCTGAAGGCTTGAGGGAACTGCAGAGGGGGGAAAAAGAGAAATATGCAATCAAAGGAGGTCGTAAAAAATCCAATACAGTGCATATGACCTCTTGTCTACAAATCGAACACACAGGCAACCTGAGAGTTTACCACAGGTGACAGATATCGTTAACCTTAAATTATTCCCGTGGAATCACGGAGTAAATGCAAAGCCAAAGGATAGAATCCAGTGTGTTCCTATGAGCCCACTGTATTGATTTCAATTATCTATCAGATTACATAACATATTTCCCATTATTTATTTTGGAGATTCTGTCATCTCGCGCACTGGGCCTACATATGGAGCAAGTTAATCAATCAAAAGGTTCATGTTGAATAATATAAACAAAAATGTTCCCGCAATGTTAATACGTGGAAAAGCAATTGTGTGGATATTGATGTAATGTTATTTTCCTTCACGGTTGCTCGTGTAGCAAGCATGAATGAAGAATACATCAAAAAATCAACCATAATAAGTAGCCTAGTTGTTGCTATGTTGACATTCACTCATTATTATTAATTTAGCAATTAATAATAGCCTACCAATCAAGGCAAAAGGGATCAAAGTAAGTTCTAATGACAATCACATTCTAATAGCCTAATAACAACAGCAATAATATCCATAGGCTAATAATAAGGAAAATAATGAACACAATAATAATAGGGGGGGGGAAGTATAATTATTATAATAAAGATAGCTTTAAAGGTGAGAAATAGCTTACAAAGTCCCAATAAACGAAATAGTTCAACGAATGAAATCGAAAATAAACGAAAGTGTAGCGCCCACTGAGAAACACGGTAAATAAAAGCCCCACCATTCTGGGAAAATAATCCCAAAGTCTAGGGAAATGTAGCACTATATCCAGTTTCAGAGTAAAAGGAGACAGAAAGGGGCTTTATCCAGAGACAGGGCCGGAGCAGAAATGAAATCAAATGGCCATGATGGTCTGCATAGTAGCTCTTATTAAAAGTGGAATAAAAACGTTGGACGCTCTCGTTCGCCGGCTCCTGACAGCTAMCCCAAACACATAAATCAAAACGAGGATTCCCCGACCTCCCCGACTTTGCGGCCTATAGCGATATAAAGTTATTTATTGCATCCCCGCACTCACGCACAGCATTGGCTCGCTTCCATYCCCGTTGCCCCGGTTTTTACTCCACTGCTACCCTGGTAGTTTTGAAGATTTTCAGCACCGATAGCTCGCTCGACCCGGAGACCTACTGGACTAACGTAAAGTTACCTACAAAGTGCAGGGTGCTACAGCCCCCGCAGCTAGCAACGCTGCACGCTCAGAACAAAGGGAGGAGGCAGCTACAAGCAGAAGAGCTGATGAGCCAAAAAAAAAAATGTGGAAAAGGGTTGAAAGAAGCCACGGGGCGAGGAAATTCAGAAGAAATGACGACTAACCAAGCACTAATTCAACGAAAATCATCCAAAAAGCCTGGCATGTGSWAAGGGMTATCRGAATAACGGAGACAAACAACATAGSGATTTGGCTGGTTCGTTTCTGCACGGGTTGCAACAAAGGGCTCCTGAATAATTTATCAAAATGCATATTAAGTGGATGCACAGGCATTAGGGGAATGGGGAATGCTGCCCGCTTGGAAATGTTCTATGAAATCTACGCCAATGATCAAATCCCACAGCCCTGAAGCTCCACACTAGAGCCCTGGTACACAAACAGTTTCTGTCCAACTTTATTACCCCCCCCCCCCTCAACACTCCTTGGCTGTCCGTTCACCAGCCTGCGTCTGGCCATGTTTCCCTCACACCCTCAGAGTGCCATTTCGTTACGAAAAACGGTTCTCCACCATCACTTCTACGTGCACCATGTTAATAATGAACACGAGCTGGGTGCAAAACACGCGAAATTAACAAGCATGCAGCGGGGCTACATCTCGATGTGACGGATTGGCGTTCGGTTTTCCAAGTGACCTTTGCGTTGAAGAGCAATAACTCACCAGATTAATGATCAATCAACTGAAGAAGTCTACTTTGCAGTCCTCTCTTAATGTATTATATTTATGTATTAATCCGGGCCTTGCTGTCCAAGGCTTTCAAAGAGGCCGCATGGGCTTCTAGAAGTCAGCGAAACGCCGAAATCCCATTTGTTGTGTAATTACCAGGCAGTTGTTAACAGCAGAGTTAGTGACTGGGCGAAAACACAGCCAGCAAGCAACAATAAGGTCCTTTCCAAATCCAAAATAATGCCCCGGTATCATGCGCTCACGTGATGCGCGTACGTCAACATACTCTGGTTTTGATAGAATTGTGGCTACACTTCCCCCCTTGTTTGATGCCTCCAAAACGACGGAGAAATATATTTTCCTTCACCTTTGCCGGATTGGTTGCTTCTCTGAATTTTGCCCCATTTTGCATGGCACCCCCCACCCCAAAAATTATATTTTTCTCCCAATCTCTGGGAGGATGTAGTTTTTATCGAGTCCATTCGCCGAATTCCGCTACCTAGAAATGCAATGAGATCTAACGACTGGCATCCCAAATGGCAAGCGACAAATTGTTCTAAACGAGGAGAGACATGATACATCTTATTTTCTCTCCCATTCTGCCGGATGACATGAGATTTTCAACACCACGGACTTAGTGAGCGAGACCAGTGTGGATGCGAGGCCTCTGCCTCCAATCTTTGCGTGATAAAAGGGGTTTTTGCACTGCTCACTGGGCGACTGGTGGAGCAAGTGGGCTTGGTTTTACACCCACGCAGATAGCCCTCTACTAAAGATCTCCAGATTACAATTAAACTCCCATTTGAGGCCCGGTGACCTGAGCGTTATGTCTGTATCGATCCCCGTGGAGCTAGTTGTCATTGTGAAAGAGGACCTACGCAAGTTCAGAAGTGGTGTGCTAGTGTTTGAATAAGACATATGGCCAAATATGTCTATGCAAGATTAGCTCTTTGTGCTTTTAGAGTGAATGTCATTAGATTACGTTCTTATGCTGGCGTTATAGCTAATTTTACTAAGTGTTTATGTAATTTGTCCACCTCCTTTGTTGAAGGTGCGAATGGAGAGAGAAAGGTGCCAATGGGGAGGGAAGAAATGGATGCCTTGCTACGGCATTAGTGCCACTGACTTCTCTGCATATGAGGGACTTCAGCATATTGGCTTTTGGTTGCAGAACATAGAACATCTTCATGTTCTAAATGCTCAACAAGGAATCCCTTCCATCAGCTAGTTTCATTGAGAGATCAGGGTTAATCTTTATGAGAGAAGGGCTCTAGGTGGTAATCTTTAACCGAGAATTCAAAAGAGGACACTGACTTGGAGACGGTTGGGGTTGGGGGCCTTTATAGGTCACAGGACCCTTTCTGCTCCAGGGAACTAAAAAGTGCCAACCTCACCAATATGACATGTGAGGATGGGGTAAGGGGGACGTGACCAAGCTTTAGGTAATTAATGGTTGAATATAGTCGGCTTTACTGGAACCTGGACCTATTTTCAATATAAAAACGACTTAGATTGAAAGTTTAGATTTTCATAGTACCTTTTGATGTGTCATTTGCTTTAGAGATGATGCTAATGATTTCTGTGCTGCAACGTGATCCAAGGCGTCTTAAGCAGATGCCACTATAGCAAATAACTTGCATAAAGGTCACATGGATGCTGTCCAAAGCTGTCAGATATTATATACTGACACACAGGAGTTTTACTTTCTCTTTTTCCATTGGAGCTTGCCTATACTGTCAGTGATGTATGATAAAATCAATTAAATCATGGCCACTTAGACTTTTGTGGTTTCATTCAGTTTTCCACCCCATGACGCACAAACTGCCAGGTCATGATTTCCACCGAGTTATCCAACTACTGGTTGATATACAGTACAGCCTATAGACAAAGTTAGTCCATAGAAGTAAATGTATTTTATGGAAGTATAATGGTATTGTCAAAACATGGTCGTCATGTAGTGAGATGACCCATGGACCATGTTCAAATCAAAGTGTATTGGTCGCGTACACAGTTTAGATGTTGTAGCGGGTGCAGCGAAATGCGTATGTTATTAGCTCCTAACAATGCAGTAAAATGTCAAACAGGTTCACAAATAMTGAAATAAATGTTTGAAAAAAACWGAAAGAACAACAAGAACAACACAGGTGTCCCACATATGTGGGTGTCTTGTTAGGTTTTCCTTTACGCGCAGCTACTTAGTGTGGGTTAAAGAAGCTATAGTTGGCGTGATGTTCGTGTAGCGTCATTGGTTCCTATATAGTTGCAAGTCCACGTGCCTTGAAGATGCCTTTCACTGACATCTTGCTCGTTTTTATCTCGAGGGTAGTCTAGATAATGTTTGCATAGATAATGTGTTTACAATGTGTACTTGTAAAATGGCAGTTGCAGATAATCGTTTTACAATGGTTTCACATTGTGCAAAGTTGACATCTGCACGTAATAGCATGGCTTCATTTACTGCATCTCTTGCTGTACAAAGTCCTCTTACGCCGTTTATTTTCATGTTCTTGTAACATTAGAACATGTTGTTAGTGAGGTTGTGTGCCATATGCCTTCATCTATATCTCAATATTTCACGGATGGGTCATTTAGAATAGAAACAACATATTTAATCGACTCAAAGTATTTGGTGTTTGCAGATGTACAGACCGAGATGCATGGGAAGCATAATTAGCAATGTGGGTGTAGGCTCACTGAGGGCCTATGAATGACCATCTTACTATTATCAGTGAGCYCTCGAYGTCCTCTGAAGTCAACATGTTCTATTTTACTAGAACACCTTCTATTTTACACGCCTAGAGGTTAACAGTTGTAGTATGAAATACAATATCTTTCAATATATCCATGAACCTCCAGGTCGTGTTAGAATTAATAGCGCTAATCTACATTACTTGACATAGCCTAAAACGCCATTTGTAGGTTTGTGTGGCGCACCAGTTGTTCCACAAACAGCAATATTGAAAATAATAACAAAGAGAGCCCGTAGTGATGGGCTTGATAGTATATTGGGATTCCTGGGGGGAGAGAAAAAGCCGAGGGTAAATTGGGAGCAGCTAGAGTAAGCAATCCTTTCACACGGTCATAAATCAGCACATGCATCTTCTTTTTACACCTAGCCATCAGATCCATTCACGGCTCACCCCACACCGCGAGTCCCCCACTCCCCTCTCTTAACATTTGATGCACCGCACTTTACGCAATGAGTAAACTTTTAAATGGGGGTGTGGGAGCCCAGATATTAATGCTTGACAGAGAAGTAGAAAGAAGAAGAAGGGCGACAGGCAGGGAGAGGTAAAAAAAATGCACTGAAAGGGAGAGAATGGAGAGCGGGTGAGGGAAAAGAGAGAGAGGGGAGCGAGTCGCCCTTTAGCCCTCCTCGGTTACCTATTCGAAGGCATCTGTCTTCGGCTRTTCGAAAACACAAAAGTTTGCGAGCTCAGGCACACCCAAAGATGGGTCACACAACGGATAATTAATGACTTGTCTACAGAGGAGCATAGGACACTCGGAAGAGCTCAAGCATCCGGCGTCAGTAGATGCCTGAAAACCTTACCTGACTTCCAGCACTTCTCTGGGTCTCTCGAGCCCAGCTTGACCAGCGTTTGTGGGATTATCTACTGTAAACGCGCCTGGAATATATCGTTTTTTGCGTTTTGGTGACCTTGGATGCGCTGTGCGTAATTTGGTAATGGTATCTTTCCACTAAACAAAACAAAATAAGAGAGTTTACATGGCAGCTTTGGAAAGCTATAAATCCTCAACCGCGAGCAGGACGGACTGCTCACAACACACATGCGCGCGCGCACCCATCAACACGACGGGGTCTTCCGAGCCCGAGTGCTCCCGAACATGGAGCACCCTTTGCACTTCCGAACTCTTGGAACCCTGCATGCGATTCCTTCGGKCTTAGCAGTCAGCAGCAGGCGATAGATTCCACCTCTACCCTCTGCCTCTTTTTTCCGCCTATAGCTGCTTGCATGGAGCGTTGTGGATTGACAAGGTGAACTACTGAACCAGTGGACTGACAGGACACACAGGGTGGAGAAGGCAAAGGGGTTCGTCTGTCCAATAGGGATCTGACTGCACGGCTGCGAGGCCGACACGCGGGCCATATGGCGATTACAACCTGCGGGCTTCTGCAGGGGTGAACGTGGTCAACCTCATTCCGATACTGCCATTTTGTTGCCAGAGTTAAATTCATTTTTAGGCTGGGGGTGGTTGGCGGATAACGGATAGTATGTTCTTCACGAATGAAATAGGCGTGCATCATAGCAGAGGGCTAGTAAGGGGATATGAAAATAAATGACTTCTGTCTTGATGTGTTTAAAAGCTCTCACCCTGTGATTGTTTTTATTGCACTCACGTTTGTAAATGTAGATTATTACGTTTTAGAATTTGTGACTATGTCGGATGCACTTGGCTTTGTTTCTTGGCTGATCCTTTTTTGCGTCTGAGTGTTATCTGCCTACGCTCAGACAACACAAACACACACACAGAAACACACACACACACACACAGAAACACACACACACAGAAACACAGAGAGAGAGAGAGAGAGAGAGAGAGAGAGAGAGAGACAGAAATGGAGAGAGGGGGATAGAAAGAAAGGGGAGAGAGAAAGAGATACAAGGTATGGAGAGGGAAGTTCAATTATACTGATGCAAATGTACCACGATAGTATCCGAGTTATTTTGAGTCCTGCATGAAAAACCTTGCCTTTCTTCTGAACATTTCCGGCTTAGTACTCTTATCGCTCCCCTGCATGCTCTTCAACCGAGTGAAAATTCTCCTTGCAGCCTCTGGATACGGTTTCACCGGTCATTTTTCATGCGCTTTTGAATTGCTGCTCTTGTAGATCATTATAAATTAGCGCGGGGCTTCATATTGATTTATTTCCGAAGGGGTAATCATTCCTGCATTACCGAAGGCCGGGGAAATACCTACCTGGCCAACCAATACCTACCTGGCCCTCTGAACAGAATTAGGAGTTTGAAATAGACTACTCAAAAGGATAATAATAATAATAGAAGTCATATAACTTGGGTTGAAATAACAGCTATTATTTTCAAGTTTAAGACTCAAGTTTAAGACTAATCTGACCACTCGATGGATATTTTAGCTGTGTTTTCACCTGCTTTTAATAGATGGTTTGGGGAGCTAAATTATTGTGTAGCTTTTGAGCAAGTCGTTGAGTAACATTACATCGAAACTGTATTAGGCTTCGTGTAATCTATTATGTCAAATTTCGGCTTAATATTATGGCTAAGGGTGGTCAATGTGACTGAAATAAAGAGGATACATATTACGCTTATGTTTTAGTGGATAAATGCAAGACATGTTAGATAGTTAGATTTTCATTGCATAAAACTTAAACTAAAGCTTTCGATATTTGTTTACAATGACAAATATTGCAATTATAGAGCTAAGTTAGATCGAGGTTAGGACAGGCTTTAGAATGAACAGTTCTCTCTTGTTTGGATATATTAAAACAATCCCATTGCTTTTTGTGTACCTCTTGTCCTGGTTATTATGTGGTAGATACATGTGTTACTTATTTACGCGTAAATTAATGATTAATGGTACGTCTTTTGTTTTTTGTCCACAGGAAAAGTTTTGTGTTCTAGTGAATCTTTTGTCGCCTGCAGTGTTATGTACCATACATTCCGTTATTGTTTTTATACTACAATGAGTGAAGCAAGCAGTGTCGTCGTAGTCTATCTATAATTGTAAAAAGGAAGTGCAACAATCGAATTTAAGCTACCTCCAAAATACTATTATTATAGAGCCACCATTTTCTTTATGTAAACAAATTGCAAAAAAAAACGGATGGAAATACATTTATCTCGATGTGTTTGCTGTAGCACAACAATACGAATACGTTGAGGTAAGCGAGAGAATATTCCGGAGAAAAGGGGCTATGCTTATGAATGGTGTATTCTTGGAGGGTCGCGCCTTTTTGTGAGAGAAGGGCTCAATATGGCTGCCATATATTTGTATTGTTCCCAACGCTGTTGAGCGGGAAGATGCGCTCTTGATGCCTCGTCTCTTATGCGTGGGATTCTAACGACCTTGTCTGCGACACAAATGATAAACAATAATCCGACACACTTACTGCATACATACGTAGAGCCCTATAAAGATATACATATACAATCTGGATGCCGTGAATCAGTTGCAGGTTGTTTTAAAGGTTTTGAAGTGCAATAGCCTATCCTATAGAATCGAACCGAAGAGCCATTCAAACAAGGGCCCACTTTCAGCTTTCAACCTCTAGTTAAGGCAGGGAGGACATTTGCAATAGTATTATACTGATGCTATTATAGAAGCCTCATAACCCACTGTTGCTACCATTACATGTTACTTACAAATGTTAATGCTAATCTATTTRTAGCCTATTTACGTGTATTAGAGCTGTGCGTAATGCTAACAGTTCGTTTTTTACTATGATGATGATGCACAATTGTTTCCACCCAGAATCTGAGCACCCAGTCTGGCTACCCATCTGACTGGCATTTTGAATAATTTTTCCAACGCTGGGCTGTCATTGAAATCAGACATGAGGCGGTTTCAGTGAGCAACCGTGATCTCTTACGCGCACAATGTCCCCTTCTCATCGCCCCCTGAGCATCCACCGAAATGAGCTGGAATATTGTTTTTGACACAGCGCCCGACAACAAGTAGCGCCGCTGGAATAGACATTTTGAAAAGTGCTGCCCCTCGCTGCTATGCCCATTAATATTTGATGGGAGCCACAGAGTTGTTCTAATTTTGTTACACAAAGGTTTACACTAGCGAGGCGAAGGGGAGGATTGTGGAAGGAGCCAGCCATGGGAATGACATTTAARCTGCTTTTGTATTCATGAATAGAAAAAGAAAGGACTGCATTATAAATATGTATTATTATCATTATTATTATTATTAGGCCTATGATCATTATCCTACAACATACTGATTTCATTATCTGYAATGTCATCCTTTTTCAAACCAAAATGTGAGTAAAGCATTTTCAAATGGAAAACTGTTGCAGTCTTTGTCTGTCTTTGTAGTTCTCTCYTTCAATAGCATCAATGCAGCATACACATATTTTATATCCACACCAAAACAACGTTAACGCGTCATATACGACATTGACTACGGTTAGCCCAGAAAATAACATATGCCCCCACCCCCAAAAATGCCACCACAACCAATAAAAATGATGCC
Source organism: Salvelinus sp. IW2-2015 (assembly GCF_002910315.2). Taxonomy (NCBI): domain Eukaryota; kingdom Metazoa; phylum Chordata; class Actinopteri; order Salmoniformes; family Salmonidae; genus Salvelinus; species Salvelinus sp. IW2-2015. The sequence continues at coordinate 272,288 of NW_019942600.1, read as the reverse complement.
TGTGCTATTCTCACAACCTGCAGACATTCGATGGCATCATGGACACAATAGTGCACCAAATAATAAAAAATACTATGTTCTGTTTGCTAAACAYCACCATACTGACATAAGTTATCGAATGTTGCATCATTTCATGGTCGAACAAAATCCACAGAAAATGTATCGAAAAAAATGTCGGAAAATATTCTAAAAATGAATCCTTCCGTCCCTTTAGCTACTACTTTAGCTAGTCGATGCTATGYCCGTCATGCCACCCCTCTATACAACACATCTCATCTAGCTTATTATAGCCTACTCTTCTCCTACTAAGTTTGTATTCCAATTAAGTTGTCTATCTTGTCCAAAAAAAAACGCCTGGAGCTCAGGTATTAAACCCCTGGCTATGACTAGGCCTATGCTGGCGAGCTCCGGCGCTTTTATGAGATTCACATGGCGACGAGGCGTTCCCGTTTTGCCAAATTTAAACAAATCTTCCCTTAATTGGTAATCGCATATGCAGTAACTCAAGACCTCGAGCTACTTAGCCTTCATATTAGTCGCTGATCCATTGCCGTAAATCGCCCGCGATAATCAACTGCGGGGGGAGAGAGGAGTGTAAAAAAGGCAAAAGCTTTTCTCGACCGGCGAGAGACAAGAAGCACCGAAAAAGCCAGAGTGAGAAACGAAGATCCAGGAATCTCTTCCTCATTCCCGTTTATCATCACTCGCCAATCATTTTCCCCGAGAAATGATTTATCGTGGAGACGGCCATAAACAACACAACTCCCTTACAAACACACAATGGCAGCCCGCTGCCGCTGACACACATATCACTATAAATCAAGCGAAGTAGCTGGCTGAAAAGAAGAGAGAGGGAGAGAGAGACATGCAGACATGAGGAAGACCGAGATGGGATGGGGGACGGATGAGAATAGTAATACGACTGCTTTTAAAATATATACATCGCTATCATTGCATTGCAATACAGTGCAGTACTATGACATGTAAAGGCTACTATTGCTCATGTAACCAAGGCTGAAGTCAAACGATGGGATGATGGGTGCAAACACATGCATGATGTCAAAGTACRGCAAGATGAGTATTTTTGACATATTTACCACAATATTACAAACAGCATATAATTCATTGACTCGGGTAAGCCAACGGCGCAGCAATGCACTTGCGTGGAAGTGGCGTCCCCGTTTCCGCTATACTCACAATGTCCACACGACGAGAGGCTCTCGTCCAAATTTGTTTTATTGCAGCCTCTGTGTGTCTCTCCCCTCTCTTTTTTTTCTTCTCCGCTATAGGGCTTGTTTTTAAAAGGACAGTTGAATTTCACGTCAGACACAAGGAGACCATGTCTGCGATATTCCTGACGAATACATATCTATTCTGCAACCTCTGCATTAATTATTTAATGAATCACGTGACCAGGAGGGGATGGGGTACCTCTCCTTGCACGCTCCCGGGACCACTCTGACCCAACACTCCAGAGCCCACGTTCTAACTTAAATCTTTTACAGAAATACACAATAAAGACTAGCCTATAGGCCTGCACCGTTTACTCTACAGCTCATTGTGAAAGGGAGAAATACGTCTTATGCTATGTGTGTGCTATGTAGGCTACTGAAAGAAGTTATGGTAAGTGGCCATATGAGAGGGATGGCATGGTACGAATAGAGGAGGATAGTGAAACACTTCGTTTGGTCTTTATTCCTTACCACCTCTGTTTATGTATTTCTAGATAAGGGTGTTTTTATTTCGATTGAAAACAAGCAATCCTTATTTAGATCTAGATTTGTGCACAGAAGGCGTACACTAAAAGCCAATGTTGTAATAGCTAAACTGGTTCGCTTGGTCTATTGTTGATATTATTGATGTCATGTTATTCGTTGAAGCCCTTGTTGGTTTGCACAAATCTTTTGTTTACACAAGAATTAAATACATCTTTGGCCATTCTGGAAGAAATGAAATCGATGCATACGCTCTTTCACCCACAGTCAATTTCATAATAACACTATCGTTACTGATGGTGATTCAATACGGCACAATTGCTAAGAGATCAAAGAAAACAACTACCTTTTTGTGGAATCCTTCTTTTCGAATGACTTCGATAGGAGCCGTGAAGCGATGGCACACATAGCTGCGCCAACGAGATCTCTAAATAGCAGGCATCTAATTATTAACAAGTTTGGTGGAAGCCCGTGGCACGAGGGTGATTMATTTTTACAGGGACCATTATGGMGCGAATAAAAAACAGGTAGCACGCGGCAGAAAGGAGAGAGTTGTATGGGGAGAGACCCTGCCCGCAAGCACTTAGCAACAATGGTACCAATCCTTTGGTGTGCTCTGCCATTGCACTCACTCAGAACAATAGACCTGGGGCTGTGTCCAACAAACCCATGCAGCTATGTCTAAAGGAGAATCCTGAAGGTCAAACAATAGCAGGACTTGCTGCTGTGCCTACGAGTAGCAGAGAACAACAGAACACTGAAGCTGTTTCCCTTTTCCCCAGGAATATCGTAAACAAGAAAATAAACAGCCTGAGGGGAAAACGGCACAAACTGGTTTGATATCAAATGTAATTACCCCGAACTATTTAGGAAAGAAATCAACGCTGTGTAGATAAGCTATTTTGCAGCTATAACTTTGCCCAGCAGGTTCTTTGAAATATTTGCGGTCGGGGGGAAATGTGAACAATGCACGCACGATAGGCCTACATGCGGATGGCAGAGTAGAACAATACAATTGCGCATATCAGATCAAATCGTTATTGTATCATTATTGTAGCTTTGCTCTCTTCGATAACAGAATAGGGGAGACACAAAGAAAGGTACGACTGGGAAASATAGAAATCCAAAACTGACAACACATTTCAAGGAGTTCCAAAAGATTTCACACATAATTTAAATCAAATATTTGCAGCGGTGATAGCACTATTAATGATGGCTATAAATTATACTAATCACAGTGGGCCCATATAACCGCAACAAAGATTACCACAATAAGAACAACAAACGAATACTACTCACAAAAGAATGACACCATATTGTGTAGCCTAATTATAATAATAATATTGATATCAACAACAACACCAATAGCTTAATGAGAATGATAGTGATGATTATATAGGCCTAATAATAGCCTATTTTCTTGGGGGGGGGGACGAAATACATTGCAAGAAAAGGTCTAAGAAAAATCCGTGATCGATGGGAACACCCAAAAGCCTTATCCTTGTAAATGATTAACCTAATCACTCTGGAATTGAATAAAACTGCACTTAAAAACTGAAGTGTCCATAAAAAAAAAGCATTTGAAATACTGTGTAAATAAAGAATAGCCTATATGTGGGTTACTATTGCTTACAGAAGACATAATAATAATCATCATCATCATCATCATCATAATAGTAATAAATAGTCAATCAAAAAAAATCTACAAAAATATCAAACAGCAGTCCATGAAAATCAAAGCTGAAGTTTGGCTATGTAAACACAGCGTTTTGCTAAAGGCTAGGTTTATATGGGGAAGCAGAGATTGATTTACGAAGCCCAACATCCCGGCCTTTATTGGGGATCGTAAATCTGTCAGAGCCGGCAGAACACACACAACCTTTTTTCAAATATATTCTGCGAAGGACATGGACTCCATAGGACAGCATCCAGTCAGCATGTAACATAACCTGACATTATACTATAGTTATTTTAGGTATGTTTCAATCAATACTGTATGCTTCTGAAAACAATTCTAAATCTATGGAAGCCAGTCTGAAATATGATAAAACATGAAGGTAGGCCTACATGGTGAACGGTATCAAGGTATTGGCGTTGCGATCATAATTATAAAGATGAATTATGGATGCTGTTAGTGTATGTACAGTAGCCTTTGTTTGTATTTACTGTGTCTGTCTATCTGTCTGTCTGTCGGCCTATCATTATTTGTGCTATTATCATTAGTAGTATAATTAAAGTAGTAGCTAGTAGTAGTAGTAGTAGTAGTAGGCTATAATCATAATAATAGTAGTAGGCTAAGTAATAAAGAGTAGTAAAGAGATTAGCTAGACGTACGCTATAGATAGGWGCAGTGCTATTATTCATTGCATTATCCATTATTATCATGCATTACTACCCTTGAAACCAAAACTTATTCGCTAAAATAGTAACATGGAACTTTACTTATATTTTCACATTCCGCATTTGGTGACGACATGATGAAACCGCATCATATTGAGCCACACATTCAGTAATAACCCATGGGTCCACAATGAAAAGGGAAAAGACTCCAAAGAGAACAACCACTATTCTAGGTAGCTTGTGCAAGTTAACATTTGTGCACAATGAATGTAAGCTGGGGCATCAGTGTTCACAAAACAACACCCTACACATATAATACAGTAAAGCGTTATACTGTACAATGTATTAGTGGACAGTGGGTTAGAAGGGGGGGGGGGGGTCGTTGCTGGCAGCAGTAACAATGGTGCTTTGCTTTACTTAATGTCTCCTTTAAAAAAAAAAACGCTTCCAGCTTTTGCACACAAAGTGCGCGTGCGTTAGCTATATATCTATGTGACTACATGGCACTGACCTCCGCTCCATGGCTGTCCACAATAATAAAAAAAAAAAAACGCTTCCAGCTTTTGCACACAAAGTGCGCGTGCGTTAGCTATATATCTATGTGACTACATGGCACTGACCTCCGCTCCATGGCTGTCCACAATAATAATTCAGCAATGCGCGGAGGCTATTTGTTTCGCAATTAGCGGTGTGATCTGAAACAGGCACCACACCACCGCAGCTCTCCGGGCCAAGCGGCAGAGGCTTCCAACAAATCTTGGAGGGGTTTTAGGTCCAAGGAGGGAGGAAGGCGGTGGCTGGAGAGGGACTGAGGGAGCATGATACAATGCAAGGCGTTGGCATACCATATAGTAGTCGTATCTGGGGGAAGAGGGAGGGGGGGGTATAAAGCCCCTATGACTTCCTGTGTAAAGCTGAAGCTGCTGAAATGTACAGTCTCACTCATAGCGAGGCCTATCAAGATGTGAGACACAACCCAAACGTCTCCTGTAGCAACCAGAGGCTTAGCCTATATATTTGTGAWTCTGAGGGGAACGAGAAAGAAAAAAATACTCCATGCAGCTAGATAGCTCTGGTGAAGGGCACCGCTGTCTGTTTTCTTAAGGCCCTGTTTGGTTTACGTGGGTGTCTGAGACGAGATAGCACCGTGCCCCGAGGTTACAGTGACCTGGCCGCGGTGTTATGACTAACTCGCCCGGGGTCTTTGTTGGAAATGTAACATGGAGCGGTGTCCAGTCTGCGAGGGGTCAAGGGGTACCAAGGGTCAGTCTGTGACTGTCCCCTGGTTGAACTCGCGCTCGGCCAGGCCATTCTGTTGTCAATTCCACCCATCGATTTTTTTCTCTCTCTCTCTCTGCCTCTCCCTTCGATACCAGTACTTATATTTTTATATATATAGTCCTTAGACTTTTTATATATATCCACAGAGATTGATTTGAATGAGTCAACCAGCAGTGAATGCACTTCTGAGGCATTCGTGCTCATCTAAGCAAACGACTAAATGCAATTGCGTTGCAGAGTTGTGCTACAAGTCGTTTATTTCGAAGTAAATWATTTTTTTCCGGTATCCCCCATGAATCGTTCTTTTGGTTTGACCAATTGATCATCTAATTACTCATAGCCAGGCCTCTGTTGCATKTACGCACCTGTAYACAAACGATAGGACTTAGCCTTCATATTCAAATTCAAATATAACTGCAGGTAACACTAAAAAAGTATATTCAATTAGAAAAATATAAATAGGCCAATTATAGGACAGTATTCTAATAATGTAAATATCCTCTAACCCTGAAAGAATGCAGTGTCAAGCTTTGAAGACAATGATTCTGTCCATTCCAAAAGGCCAACATGATGCATGGGTGTGCCTATTACAAAGCCTATACACCCATATCCATGTATATAATGTACTAGAAACATAGGCCTATTGAAATAAGCAACACATAGAGAGAGCGAGAGAGGAAGAGGGTGAGCGAGAGAGACATCTGACATGTTAATACCATTTCAGAGGCGATGCTTGGAGCCCAAGAGAAGTAAACAAGTTGCACAAATTCTCAGGAAAACGCAACTTCATTTCTACCCTCCACGCCGTTCGTGGATACACAACAGTAGGGATCCACACACTATWTCAAAGCGACCATAAAACCTACCTAGCCTTCCCCCCCGACCTCAACAAATGCGCGCCTGTTACCCGGCTGTGAAAGCAAGGGCTATAAAGCAATAAAACTCCAACCAAAGCATACCAACGAAACAAAAAGTCATTACCTTCGTCGCTGCCATCCTCCGTAATGCGAAGATTCTCAATGTCGTTGGGATTCTATGGGGATTTTCTTCAAGAAAAAAAGTTTTCTTGTGGCAAGACTTGGTCAAAAAAAAGGTGGTGGGTTGAGAAGGGGGGGGGGTGGTATCTTCAAGTGTCTTCCAAGACTCCTCTCCTAGCAGAAGGTCCGTGCAGTTGTGCCGCTGAATGACAATAGAGAGGAGAAGAAGTGTTTAAAGAGAAGAAGTGATTAATGATTTTTCTGTATAATTCTCACATTTTTCTTGGCTCTGTCCKCAAATAATGGTGGTGAACTTTTGGGGCCCCTTAGAAATCTGTTCGCTCCTATTCACCCTCCGAAAGCAGAAGTTAAAAAAAAATAATAATAAAGGATAAGAATAGAATTCTAAGGTGCATATTGTATGTGATGTCACGCGCAAATTCATTTATTTTACTATGCAAGTGCTTGGGGGCTTTTTGTGTGAAGACACATGTGCGTGGGGACCAATGTATCTATTCAAATAAACGACGTTTGAACTGTTGTGAATATAACAACATTTGGACATAATATCACTTGCCATCTGAAAAGTATAGAGACATTGCCTAAGGCCCCACATGAAAATCCATTGTGTGCATCTATGTGTGTGAGCTATAGTGCCTACCATCGGTTTCACGCGAAAACAAATTTAGAACTTAAAAAAGAGCGCATTCAAAAATACTGCGAACGAATTCAATAGTAGGCCTATCACATTGTGTGTATTTCAACGGTACCATGTGTGTATCTTTGACTGAACTTGCTTCAATGTCTTGAGGCATAGCATAGGCCTGTAGGACGCTGGTGTTTTTCAAAAGGCATTTCATAAATATATGGGGAGAAATATAATCACATAAAGTGATTGGAGGAGGCTATATGGCACAAGGGCYTACATCAACCAGCAAGTAATAGAAMATCTTCTCTGTTCCACAGAATGCGAGGAGACCAATTTGAGGCCACACTTTTGTTTAAAGTTCAACACCCAAACGGAATGTTATTTTCTTCTGCTCTATATTTTCGATACCTGCTCTAAGAGAAKAAAATGAAAATTAATACAAGAGCCGCGCCTTACAAAAGAAGCCATTTGTCTTCTTGATTGTCTATTTGGTTGTCAGGGTTTGAGCTATGGCACCGACCCGCTCCTTTGTAATATAAAAAAATACACAGCGAGCCAGCAAACACCGAGAAACTGTTGTGCAAAAATTAGACTCATTAAAGCATTAAAAGCCCACGAGCCGAGAACCTATTTAACTTTTTTTTTTCAAAACGAAGATCCATATTTTCAGGCTGTTTTCAGCACCAGCGAGCAGCGGGTGTGTGAGCACCGTTAAATTAACGAGAGAAGAGAGTGAAACGAAGGGGTTCGTGATTTAAAACGAGATTACAAGGCATAATGTACCAGGATCACTCATGACCATAAGATATAAATCACCACGGAGATGTGCAGTGTTTTTTTAAAAGACAGACTACATAGAAAGGCAAACGAAAACCCACCATGGGAGGACAAAATTAAATTGAATCTTTTTTTTTTTTTTACACATCCCTTGCTATGAAAGGAGCTGGTCTGAAGAGAGCGACATATCTCTGTATCTTTTGGACCCAGAGCATTGGGGAAACAGCGGCAGAGGGAAAGGAGGACACAAAGAGGATTGATGGATGCTTTTTCAGCCATTTATTACATTTCTATAGCTATTTACAAATAATAGGTASACACTGAGGAGRAAGAGCARAAAAAGAGCAACATTCAAATATGGAGGAAGAAAAAACTAAAATKTCGACATTATCAGAGACAGGACTGATCTTTGGAATGTAAATAAAAGGAACACGTACAAATAAAATACCCAAAATGGCACATGGTGAGAAGAAAGCGAGAGAGAGAGTGAAAGAAAGAAAGAGAGAGGGTGTGCGCATGTTTGTGCCAAGAAAGGATACCAGATAGAGAAAGATAAAATATCAAATAAATGTGTATTCAGTCATGCAATATACGCACCTTTTTTCTCTTTACAACCCTGGCCAACAAAATTGCTTAAATTACATTTCACTTACAAGAAATGAATATGTTCGTATTGCAGATACTTGCCACAAAATTCAAATGAGCTTAACCTGTCACTTCATAAGACAAGGCAAGAAAATAATGAACATAAGTACAACTGAGGTAATTATAATAGCTAGGTAGTACATTGTAGTGCTGTGTTTATAATGCTTAGGTAGGTTTGTACCAGATTTTGGTTCATATATGTAACTATTCTATAAGTCCAGCTCCATCATTCCACTGCGACGACTATCCTTTGTTAATACCGTGATTTACCATCTTTTGTTCAAATGCACCCTGTCTTTGCTAGAAACAAAGAAGGAAAAACGAGTCCCTGTAAAAATGAACTAGCAACGGACCTCACAATCGTTGTCAGTCTTAATATATAAACATAGAATATAACTGAGATTCAGCTATATTTTCTCTTACAAAATACTTCATGTTCGGGGAGAACATATTCGGTGTATTTTTTAGTTTTGAGGAGAGAAAAAGGAGTAAGAAAACGGCTCTTGACGAAACAAGGGGGCTCATTTATTAAACACAACGTTGGACGTCGAGGTAATGGGCAGGCCCACGGTTCATCCTTTGTACTGCAGAGTAAACATGACAAATGGGGCCGAGTTTGGCATGATTAAAGATGAAACACGGATCCATCTTCACCAAATCTGAAAAGTATCTGCCGCCTTCTGTTCTAATGGAGGGGGAGAGAGAAAGAGAGAGAGAGGAGGAGAGGGGCATGGGATAAAAAAAGGAACTGGATCAGGTTGTGAACACATCATTGGAAGTGTTTGTGTTTGAATCTTCTCCCCTTCTACATTTTTTGAGATACAAATTTTCTCTTCTTCGTTTTTTACTCCCCCTTCTCTTTCCCCCCACATGTTCTATCCCTGTAATTGAATTGAAGAGGGGAGGTAAAAACATGGTGGAATCCATGTATCCCACTCCAGAAACGGAGGTTTCAAAGTGCATGGTGGGTGGGTGGTGGATGGTTAGGGTGGAGGCTATAGGCTCGGTGGAGGCCCGCTGGTTCGGTTCTGAGAACTCCCCAACGCGAGCCCGCTGCTTTGCGAGTTTGTGTTGTTGGAGTTACTGTTGGAGCGGATCTTTGTGTTGGGCAGCTTGTGGTCTTTCTTCCATTTCATCCGCCGGTTCTGGAACCAGATTTTGATCTGGCGCTCGGACAGAACCAGGGTGTGGGCGATCTCCACTCTGCGTCTCCGGGTCAGATAGCGATTGTAGTGGAACTCCTTCTCCAGCTCCAGGACTTGCTGTCGCGTGTAGGCTGTCCGCGAGCGCTTGGGCTCACCCACCCCTGTGTAATTTGGATTCACTGTGGGACAGAGAGCTATATATTACAGGCCGTCCCCAAAACACACATGTGTTGCATTTGTAGGCCGAAACATATATTATTAATACACAGCTCAAAACATTTTGAATATTATATTAAATCGGCCTCAGAACGTGTCACAAGGTAGGCCTATATAGACATAACCTTGCTGAATTATGTTATGCAAAATTCTACAAGTAAGCCTCCGTCCATGGATGCTCATTGTATTTTCTTTACGTTCACTGTGAATGAGGGGCGCATGGGGGTGTTATTATAGTCTGAATGGGTGCTGGATAATGATTCAACTAATTCAAAACTAGACAAAACACAGTGGATGGTAACCACAAAAAGCCAAATAAAATACAAACTTAATAACCTATCTAAAAGTAAGGCCCTAACTCCTTCATTTTGAATTTCTGGCGTATGGCGCTGGCATTATGCACGTCTTTAAACAGTGACTTTACAATAGTTTCATTTGTCGTTGTCTGAACGCATGCTCTAGTTCTCAAAGCACACACTCTAATCATTGCAGAATAGTTGTGTGGGTCCATAATAGAGTTCAACTATTTGCCTTACCATCAGTGTTTTATTGTAGTCTCCATAAATATGAATATTTTAGCTTCCATAAAAGTTTTCCATGAACAATAGAGAGGTGACAGAGGAAAGTACACGTTTGTACATCCAACCACTTAAAATCAAATTACCAAAGCATAAAACTTAACTTATGGGATAGTCGAGTCGTCATAAAACCAATCTTAGGAAGAAATTAGAAGGGCTAGKTTGCATAGACTTCAAAGGTACTTGGCGAAGAAGTGCAATAAAAATTTATGGGGGATGTAATTATATTGCCCTGCAAACAGCCGATCGTAAATCTAGACCAAGGGTTACTTCACGAGGGGAGAGAGATTTAGCACCGAACACTAAGCTTCCCACCTTAGGTAAACTGATTCAGGCTCACAAAGACGCAGAGTAGGGAGAAGTTAGCAGCACTTACCGATGTTTACGTGGACTTTTTTCATCCAGGGGTAAACCACGGGATCCTTGCGAGAGCTGGCCGTGGAAGGGCTTTGGTTGAGGGGATTCTGGCCACAGGCGGGTGGAGGGCTTGGAGTTACGGAGTCGCAATGGTGGCTAGGTTCCGGGAGAGGGGTTGAGAGTCCGGCTGGGGGGAGGACGTGACCCCGTGGAGATATCACCACCGTGGGCTGCCCCGGACCCTGGCACGTTGTGTAAGGCGGGTCGGCGCAGCCCGACCGCTGGTTGTAGATCGACTCACTCTGAAAAGCAGGCTCTCGCCTCTGGGCGCTGTAGTAGTCCGGAGAGTGACTGGGTAGGTAGTCATTCTGTGAATATTCCTCGCAGGGTGGAAACTTGGGGTCCACATAGTTGGAGTTGATCAAATAGGAACTCATGGCCATTAATTTCTTTGAATTGCACACAAAATATACTAAAATTTATATCTATCGCTTTACTCGTTTTCCTGTTTCGTAGAACCCTCCTACTTTCTGTCAAGTGAACAAAGTTAAGAATCCATGTGACAGCGGGAGCCAATGGCGTGGATCCTGACGATTCCCGGATAAGGAAATAGGATTAGGCATACCCGCACATCATSTGGGCATAGTTTGTGGCATTCGAATGTTGCATAATTTTTTGCACACTGGCACGCTCGCGGAAAGCACGAATCAAAACAATAACAACCTGAAGCAGCCACGCCAGAAATACATACCACCGGAGTTTTCAAACGTCTACAGAGCAGATCAACTAACCAACCCCCTCACCTGTCCAATTCGTGATACAGTACATAAACAAGAAACGTGTTGCGTCCAAAGCTTGATAGTTAAGCCATATTCACTCACTATTTTTTTATTCTTATTTTGGCTGGAGCWTTTGAAAACAAGGGCTGGGAAAAGTGATGCGTGTGCTCGTTCTTGCCAAGCTTTTAAATGGACTCACTAATAATGGTGAGAGAATGCCCTGGCGTGCGCTGCGTGCAGCAGAAGGCTGTCAGAGATGAATCTAGGCTTGTTTAGAATCRATAGAAAATTCATCAACTAATTCAGGTTACAAAGCCTCCTAAATCACAGCTAGACCTTTGCATTAAAGCGAGTCCACCGTCAGTCCCCCCTAAACACCACGTTTATCCTGCACACCAATTTACACACCTACCTTGCATAGTAATTGAGACCACGCGCCCTTGCATTGCCAACCGAATAATAGTTTTGGTCCTTATCAGGACTCCATTCTCCTAACCCATGCAATGTTATCGTTGGAATAAGGCTCCATGCATGGTGAGTGATCATGCGATAAAACTCCTTTGTTGTCCAAATTGGCTGTTTCACAATCGAAATGGTGGCACCGTGAATACGCTTTTCAGTGGAAGACAAGCAAATCACAGCACTTGACAGATTAACATGGCAAATAAAACCCATTATAACTTTCGGTTAACCTTTTCTACTGAAATKATCAACAATGAAAAACAATAACAAAGTTTCTCACCCCATTAGCCTACATTGGGATAATATATCCTAATGGCACAACACAATTCAAATTAACATMAACTGGCAGTCGTCTGTATCCATCGATTGCTTGTAGCGTATACATCAACTACATACTCCCTTAGATACGAATTTGTGACCGTGAGTCTGTTCACACAAATCCGGATCTACAGGGTATATATAGATGACAGGTATTCTCAGGGCAGGTATTGAAAGGGGCTGCTCACCTTGACTGCGTCATGTGAGGTATCAACGTGCTACGCCCAAAGCAGGCTTCCTTCAAGTGTGTCAGCAATGTGCCACAGCACTACTTAATGAAAGGTGCTTTGCTCGTAAACATAGCTAGCTCGTGATGTGCAGGGACCAACTTTACAAATTCACATTTGTTTCTTCCATGCATTTATGTTTTGAAAACGACATGATTCGCCAAAATATATTGCACAATAGGTGAATGGCATGGTGATTTTCGGTAACCACAAAAKAAYAGTAAGAGCAAATCWGTGTAAATAATTGGTTTAAAAAAATATTCATATTCAGGGGAGACTGAAGCTCACACTTCTACAATTACAAGAGAAGGGGTAGCTCGTTTATAACCGAAGCCAGTAATCTATTTGACAATGCAGAGCGAACAAAAGCCAAGTGAATAAACTTGAGGGTGTAAGGGATGATAAGATAGCCAGCTCCTTATCGACTATTGTACACAATATTGACAAGCAACGATACACATAGTAAGATAGATCAAGTGAGTCAAACTTCAGAAAGGTCAACCGAGGCTCGAGCCCAGGCTGTAATACAACWTTTGTTTTTTATGACAGGTCATTTTTGTTTACAATCACCGGCAAACACCACTCAAACGGCGATATCCGGATGTAGGGTATATAAAACAATAAAATATGCACGAAGGAAGAAGTGGCCAACTCCTCTCACATCCTTAAAGCAGCACAGCAGAATTTACGACCTTTTTAACAAGTTTCCCCCTCACAACAAGCACAGAGTCTCTCATTTCGATTTTAAACGTCCTGGGAAAAAACACATATACTCATTCTGGCTACTCAAGACTCAAACCTGACGTAGAAGCAAGCATATTGACCATATACAAAAGGCTAAAATATCATCAATACTATCAAGGTAAGACCTGTGTACGAGAGCATTTAGAACCACAATAATCTTCTACAGAGTAGACCATTTGATGTCGACTTCATTGTGAGAGCTAAATATGTGTGAAATCTGTTGCAAACAATACCTAATAGGAATAGGTTGCGTTGGTATTTTATATCTGTAAATGACTTACAGAGTTATTTTAAAATGCGCATCAAACGATGTTGAAATATTTAGGATAAAATGTGTGCATAGGCTACCCCTGAGAATGATAGGCCCGGGCTACGTGTGAAATAGTCTCTGAGTAAAGCTTTTATTTTCCAAAAATAAAAGAATGTACATACACATTCAACAAAGACCTTCACCTCTAATCAACATCAAGCATGTTTCTCAACCCATCCTCTGTAAGAGGAATTTCAAATTAGATTCACTTGCAAATGTTTTGAAATAAATTGCAATATTGACTTAGAATTTTTTTTTTTTTTTACATATTCAAATAGGCTATTTATTTAATGGGGAAATATGATTTAATAATCTAACACGATACCAGTGATAGGCTACTCATATGATGGAGAATTACAATATTTTTAAATATCTTATATTTAAGAGGCTACCAATAAGTTAGAGCGATAAAACAAGCAAAAAGTATATTGATATTTCATAATCCCATGTGTCCATTTTAGTCTAAATATATATATCTCAAAGTGTTCATATATCAATGAGTATAGGTTCATCTTTGGATGGGTCTTTGTTTAGAAATCGCAAGGGCTCTTTGTTAAGGAATTTGGGACCAAATTCAATTTAAGGAACTATTACTGCGCAAAAGCCAACGTMATGTCAGAAAAACGAAAAAATGTAGATGGAATCGAAGTGAACCTCTCTATACCAAAATTCTCTTTGTTCGTTTCATACTTTGTAATGAGGGAAAAAAACAAACCAAATCTATATTACGAAATCTTTAGCACCCCTAGCGTTTACATATTCGTTGGGCTGCTTAATTCACAAATAGGCCTTAACAATGTCCTGAACACTCAAATCGTCCTTTTCTTGCATTGTCTCAGTCTATTATTTCTTACTCCTCAAAACAGCTGGAATTCTTTATATCACGGCTGAATGAATCAAAATACAATGTGGRCAATATGAACAAATTAATCCAGCTAGTCCTAATCATACCTGTATAAGAAACTTATGTCACGCGACTAAWTTCTAATGCACAAAATAGGACCAATATGTTTTCATAGCATAAGGGAGAAAGTCCAGCCCTCGTGCCCACTCTAGCCCTTTCACCCCCTGGAGTCCACGACCTCGCCTTCACCCCCTTAACCATCCCCTCTGAACGGCATTGGGACCCCTGAGCCATCTGCCCCTTCGRGGGTTAATGTGTACACCGACAGGCATTCAAGGAAAGCACCCACAAACTATAGCCAAGGTAAATATTCACCCCAAAACACCACACGGTGCTCAGGGTCCTGCGCCTCAATGGGTTGAATTAAAGTCATAACTACTCGGAATATGAAAGGAGGGGGAACAGTGCCACTCACCGCAGTGCAATGCACGTGGTCCGCCCAGGCAAGCACCTGCTCTATGGAGAACACSGCGATATGTAAATGAAGCGCCAATTTCTTACTTACTTCTCTCCATGGCACATTTCATCTCGTCTTCGATTCCCTCCTTTCCCCATCTCTCCTGCTGCACACAGGACGCGGTCTTGCTCCGGTTATTGTCGATTCTCCAARCCTTTCTTTCTCTTTCGCCGTACCGTGAGCCCTGAAGCCCCCTTTTCCTTTCTCTAACGCTACAGGTTTAGCCCGTGACCTCTCCGTGATACCTTCTGCGTGAAACTCCCTCTCATTTCCGCGGTGTTCGCCTAAGCTTCACTCCGGTAGCATAGGGCGACAATGGGCAGGCGGACATTAAACTATCCAAAGGGCGCAAGCCAATCTCCGACGCGTAGGCTACACATACTATAAGAGGAAGAAAATAATTCGATTAAACAGCAGGAGACCAACTTCCTCAGTCGAACGAATGCGACATAGTCGCTTTAACCTTGCGGTGGGCGACTAAAGAGGGCTAGTCTATCCCCCCGCTCAACACCACCGCATGCCACCTAATACATCTAAAAAAAATAAAATGCACATTACCCCTCTACTGTTGTGAACGCGACAAACCACCGGGTGCTTTAAGGCATTTTTGTTGTGGACTCAAGTTTTCGTATTAATCTCGCAGTTTGGCAGTCTTTGTTAAACAGCAAGGCGTGTCAAGAGTCCGAGGACATTTTAATATTTGTTAGACGTGCTGACCTGCGTTTCACCCCTTCTTTGGGTCTCTCCCACACGCAACTTCTATAGTAATGTATGCATAGCTTGCTCGGTCATATAGAATTGTGCCCAGGTCATTACTTTGAAGAAAAATGGACTAGGAAGGGGGCTAATTCAAAAAGGCTTTCCAAGCCCGAAAAACAACTCAAGCATAGTGATTTTCATTTTCTTTGTTGCATAAATAAAATCTCCTGTGCACAATGGGGGGAACCAAATGTGCAGTTAACAAACCGTGATATACAATATTGTTAATGTAGACTAACATTTAGAAATATATCTTGTTTAAAATGTATATATATGTTTTGTTTAAAATTTTATAAATTGTTCAATTGATTGTTAGCTGATTTCACCATAAATGCACGACTTGTCGATTTAAAAGTATTAAGTAATTGCAGTTGAGGATATTCGATACCATTTCCTTACACTAGATTTRTTGATTATTGTGGATCTAACATATGTGCTCACTTTTTGTCTTATTTTCATCTAAATATATAGTAGGCCTACATTGGACATTTTAGGGAAGCACGCATCGAATTTAGGCTCAACAGAAATGAAATAATCTTTGCTATCATTCGATGTTAATTCTTTTGACGTCCTGAAAAATGTAAAGCTACGAYAGCTACATTTATTATTGTCTCTCTCTAGCCGTGTGCAAACTGCAGATATTAAAATTCACGGCAATACCCTGCTAGGCAACMGCACAAGCTACAATGGAATTGAAATTAATTCAGTGAACTCCGGATGAACTCCAATAGGGATATGTTCTCTAACACAATTATTCACCACTTAYGCACTTACTTGTTTGCCAAAATACCGACCAACCAGAATTATATCATCCTAAACTCTACCATTAGGCCAAATGTTTGTCAATAACGTAATTATTTATTTACTGAATTATCAATKTTSTCGTTTCTCCCGTCTCTCTTTTCTCCCCCCAACATTAAGCATACCTCAACAATATGTCCAAAGTCATCCATTCAACTTCTCGACGTAGATAAAGAGGTTTACGTAAAGAGAAATGGAGGCCAATGTGTTTAKGAATTTGCTGAAGGATGGTGTTTTAGGGTTCCAAAGGTCAACCAGATTGCATGATAGCCGTATTCCAGGTATTCAACTTTGATATTCTTACTAGGGAAAGTTGTCACCATGTGGACAAAACGTTGTCTAAACATCCCCTTTCTGCCAACCACTATCCTTTACCCATCCTTTCGCAGTGAAATGAAAACTGTTGTTTTCCTCAGGGTGGGGGCACGGGATGTTTTCCTTGTATTTTCACTGTTTACTGCAGTTCTTTGTGGAAGTGACACATTTACATTTTCAACAGAGAGGGKGATTTCCTTCTTTTGAATATTGAAATAATCTACATTGCAATACGCCTTTAGTAGCCTACAGACTTTGTTGTGTTTTGTTTAAATTGTTACAGGGGTTGCAAAATACATTATCTTAAAATAGACATAAACGAAAACAATCTAACACATTTGTGAGGGGAAAACCATCACATGCAATTGTAGCGTCTGGAAATATAATGAACCTGCTCAATAAGGATTCCAGCCTGAACATAAACCTTCTTTAGGATGCCTAAAGACTCCTTTTTCAAGATGTTGGTTCTGTCTCCGTGCACATTATTTTTGAGCGGAAAATCAGATAAGGTGAGGGATTTTTATGATGGTAAGCAAGATAAAGATTTTTGTTGACGGCGTTACGCTGATAAGCACAGAGAGAGGAAGAGAGGGGTCATAACCGCAGGTCGTATACAGAGATTTCAGATATCTCCCTACATTCAAGTTTAACACAACTTGTATTATTGGGCCTATACTATAGCCTATTACTTGTATAATTTGACCTCCACCATGGCAGTAACACTAACACCATCATTATTTACTGCACATCACTACTGCCAGCTGCTGCTACAACTACTACTAATACAAGTATAATAGTTGCAGTCGTTGTAGTATTAGAAGAGTAGAATTTATAACAATAAAGCAAATCATTCATTTTACATTGTCCTTTCCCATATTTTTTCAACTGACAAGTGTCCTCATTACAGGCCAATTARTTAAATGTCTGACACTAAAAGAATGCAACACAAACGGAAATATATAGGCTAGTGTCCATGAAGTGTGCTTAATTGATAGGCCTATCATTATTTTGATTATCCAATGCTGGAAAKGGGGAAACTATATAATTCTAGACCTAGGCCTATATGGTGATGTTTTTTAACACACCCACGAATTAACATAGAACCACACATGTAGCCTATCATTTAATTGCAATACAATGAAGAGATGTGAGCTATTTTATAGAAAATTATCAAAATTCCTCATCATGCATTTTTTGTATGGGTAGTTTACTCTCGTTCTCTTCGTAATGCTTTGCCAAAAGGTAAACTAGACCACCACAACAACAGACARAATGTTTGATTCTGTTGAAAATAAATACAATGTTATTGCACGAGCCATTAGATATTTCCCGTTGTCCCTGTGACAGGACGTTTGGGGAGARCAAACACCTGCATTGTGCGTGAGAGACCCCCAATGTCACCAAATCCTTCCGTTTCTTCCCTCAATCTAAGCGTCCATTTTTCTCTCCGTCGCGCGCTGGGGCTTGCTTTGTTACCAGGAAGGTCAGCCCTTCACCTATCCCTCTCCTCTCTCTATCATTTCTCTCATCTTTGCGCATGAGACAATCTATAGCCCCCTCCCTCGCGCCCCTCCTCTCTATCCCTCCCTCTCCTCTCCCACTTTGCCATTGACACCAAGCAATTGGTCTAGAATACAGAGTCGACAGCCGACTGCAGAGTCACGCACGACGTAAACTTTTGACCCCTCAACTGTTTGACCCCATGCAGCTAGCTATACAGCCATTCTACCAATACTGGATTCAACTTCCTTTATTAGCTTCAGGGGAGAAGAGAAAGACCGGGAGACTACGATGCTTACTCTCTTATCTCAAAACTGCTTTTAACAGACACTGACTGTTTATTTTCTTGTTGCCTTTCCAGCACTTCGTGTAGTTAATAACAAATCGACGAAAAACAGGGAGATAGACAGTCTGAAGTGAATTGCTGTTTGTATTGTAGTAAGACTGTTTCGATTCGTGGTCTCCACTTTGTAGAATCGAAGTTTAATTTTACGCAGCTGAGAGGGCTATTTTAGTWAAGAACAGTGTTTAGGTTATCGACYGTTATGTTTSAAATGGTCGAARCGCTGGGTGGGTGGAAGATAAGCGGACTCACAACTCTCTCTTGTGGCTATGAACTTGGTCTAAAGCGGGCTCTGCTGGCGACGGGAGAGAGTTGCATTTAAAGTGAATATTCCTTGGCACAGATCTAATTGTGTAAAAATAACTACAAGGGGAAGACATSCAGCTTTTTGTGTTTGTGGTTTAAGGCCTACTCCAGAAAATATTTAGCCTGATGAAGGTATGCACCATGCGTAAAATTGAGATATACAATTAAATATGTTTCATATCCTATTTCTAAGTATTTATGAAAATAGGTAGGTCTACTTAGTGGTGGATGGTTGGATTATGGTAAAGTGGTTTTCGAGGAAGAATAAGATCACCAAAGTTAACTAAACTTTATTGGAAAATACAAATGCTTTGTAATGCTGACATCAAATGGTGTGAGATTCGATATGTATTCACATGAAACAGTCCTGTATATCGTACGTGTCTTTCACACATTACATTTTTTTTATTTTTTTATTTATTTCACCTTTATTTAACCAGGTAGGCTTCCACACATTACATTTTGATCAGTAATGGCCCACTTTCATTGTTAAACTATAATTATTATTTTTTTTTATTGTATAGATAGAATTGAAAGACGCAAACCATTAACAACTAGTTTAGAAGTGAAATAAATGTTACACATCTGCAATATGCAAAAAAAATAGGCCTACATAAGAATTTGAAAAGTTGTACAAATATAACTTGCGGTTTCTGGATGAATTAATAGCCCGTCGAAGGGAATATGTTGAAGTAATGAAATGATGTAGAGATTCCCTTTCCTCCAGTTATCACTAAACTTCAACATCCATGGAATACACATCCAATATAGGTGATATACAACCTCAAATATTTGCAGGAGGGTGATCCCCTTATCATAAATCTTAGCGAATATTAACAAGGATTTGGCGTTATCAAGTTCTTATCTCAACGCAAGGAATATCAGATTTGCTCAGCCTGCAATTTCAAACAGATCTATAGTAGTACTCAGCGCGTTTCCGTTGAAGTTCTCTCTCWAACGTGGAAGACACATTTAGGATATTTCACCCTGAGAATCGGATACAGAAGCGGGTAAACAATAGGTAAATAAGAACAACTTACTGTATTCCTTTTCCCCCTGTCGGTGGTACATAGCTGCGCTTGACGGGCTTGCTGTAATGTGGTTGCGCCTGCGCACTCAGAGCTCGCTTTGCATCGCTCGTCTGCTGACCTCGCGGTGACACCCTATGCATTATGGATGAGATATGCRCCCAGATTACCCCTATCAATATGCAAAACACATTACGCGGTTTCAAATGGCAATTTAAACGTTCGAAATTGTGGCACACGAATGTTCCAGGTCGAAAAGACCGGAAAGATTTTKAGGTTTTTGTGATACCAAATAACAGTAGAGACACAGACAAACGGGAAAGTCGTGCTCATATGGTACACAAGCAACAGCAATTCTCCAAATTCCATGAACAAGTTTGCCATAATTCAAGATCAGTCATGTAGGTCAGTCATGTTCTCTTTAAACTCAAATGAAATTGGCTATATTACACGCCTCAAATTGAAAGCACTGCAAAAGACCAAGGCTTGTGACACACATCTTAGAATATCTGTTAAAACCACAATACAAKTTGTCCTACCCATTTACCGATACGCTTCTCTCTGCTCTCTCATGTTGTGCCTACACATAACCAAAACACACCCCACACCCACACGTAAAAGCACACACACCTTGCAATGAAAAAGCTGTCGCCTAGTTACTCACCCACACATCTACAAACTTTTATGCTCATGCTAAGCCTCTGACTGTTCAAAAAGTACATGCAGCCTACTTAAACGGTAAACGGATGATGAAAAAACKAAGTGGTCGACATCGTGGGGGTTTAGGTCGGTGAACCCGTTGGACAACTTTGAAGAGAAGAAAATGCATATGTCGCGCACTACTTCTGTGACCGGCTGAGGCCTCTGGCCAGAGCCCTCCCGACTGTTGTCTATCATTATAAAAAGGAAGCCAATGAAAAATGAAATGGAAGCCCTAACCTCTCCTCGCGACCTGAGTTTCGCCTTCCTGTTTACTGGCTGGAACTTCCTCGGTCTGTTACGCGCTCACAAGCACATACACACACACACCACGAGCCAAGAGTAAAATACACCGGAAACCCAATATTCATTTKTTTTGTATAAATAGGACGCTGTAGGATTGAGAGTTAAAAAACACATGAGATCCCACTGGACAATATTGGATTTTCAAATTGTCTACCGTATGGGACGCTTCCCAACAGCTGAATATATGATTGATTTTGCAATGTTGATTTTGATAATATTTGTGAAAAGAGAAAGTGCAATTAAATGCAGTCTCAGTGAAAATAATCTGATATTAACCTAATTGGCAATTGTTATTGTAATATAAGTATTCTTGTGAAACTAAACATTAATAACGTGTTTACATCTGTCTGCTCATAGTTCGTTTTGCTGTTATTCGTCAAAGGAATAGAAGTTTAAATAGGCCTCATATAGAAAGAAGCCTGTAGTGGATTTTCCATTTTCCGATTATCAAATGCAAAAGTTGCCATTAGACATATAAAACCTMATATCCTTGTGAATTAATTTTGGCCTGTCATGAATATGAATAACGCTAACCATTACATTTACATTTAAGTCATTTAGCAGACGCTCTTATCCAGAGCGACTAACCAAAACTGTTGATTCTGAATAACTTTTCTGGTGAATATTCCACTGCGTAAAGATGTTTTTTTCTTAATATTTTGCATTATGTGCACGCACAACTGTCCTTATAAACAAGAACTGTYCAGACGGTTGAAAATACTAGAAGAGGGCCAGTCGTCACCATATTGAAAATACATTGGGATAGATCTGAGAGAAAATAATTAATGACAGTTGGAGATCTGTAGACGAGTTCTGAGGAACTTCCGAAATAAAATCCCTCCCTATTAGCAGCCGTTGATTCGCTAGCCTATCTCTGTTGCGGTTGCCCCCTGCTTTGGGTAGACTACATAGCTACTAATTGTTAAAATAATGACGTCTGTATCCTCTGTTTTTTGAACGACAGTAACTGCCAGAGATTCCACGATAAAGATCTTTACACAAGGACATGTAATGATTTAGAGTTTAAAGTTTACAATTGAGTTCAGCTACAGTCTCAAATGTAAGTGTCGCGTTGACACAACTATTAAACAATTTACATGATTTAATCATACGTCATACAGAGGTGCCATTTCCATGGTATTGAATATATCTCAAGGATTTTAACTCAAGGCTTTGTTCCTTGAAATAGTCCTGCCTACATGGACATTTTGATACAGGGGTCGAATGTGAATGTTCGCATCCAGTTTTGTTATTCACACCCTCCCTGCTTGAAAATACTTGGGCAGGGTACGAACAAAGATTTGCTTGTACCTCTAGGACGCATATCATTATTGTGTGTGTGTGTGTGTGTGTGTGTGTGGGTGTGGGTGTGGGTGTGGGTGTGTGTGTGTGTGGTCGTTCTATGAAAATCATGGAATTTGGCATAGTGGACTTGGTGACATTTTCTGATTGCTGTCATTGATATCCATTCCATACACTAAACCAGTGTGGGTAAAATTAATCTATTGCCCACTGGATAATCACAATAACATATCTGATCCTCAAATCAGACAGATAGAAACAATGTACAACCATAATCACGCATATTACGCTCATATTCATATTAATAATCACTTTGAACTTTTCTCTTTTCTGTTCACAGCTCTATGCTGTCTAAGGACCCAACGCCATGAACGTCGAGTAGCCTTTGCTGCAATCTGTTTGTGGCTGAAGCAACTCCACTCCAGGTTACCAAGCACCTTAACGCCTTAGCTTTTTACATTTTTTTATTAATACGTCATGAGATTATTGACAAGAACATTTCAATAATTTTATATCTAATAACAATACTTCCGAATCAGGATGTCAAAGTGTATACCACAACAAAACTTTATTTCATAGATGCAAAACGACAATAAAAAACGACAGGCTATATGTCTAAGTAACTTCCCTCAACAGTTGAGTCTACATGAATTCCCTCAGAGGCAGAGGTCAAGGTTTGTATAGTTACATCCACAAATACACAACTAAAGCATATTCACAAGCACACATAAACACATGTATCTATGACGCCTATATCACATGTCCCCACACATAGCAGATAGGCCTAACTAAAATACCCGAAATATATGAAGGTCCAGAGACTCAGCACCATATCAAAACCACTGTTGAGAGTCAAATAAATGACAGTCATTACACACGATGCCTCCCCTCTCCTTCCTCCCTTCCTCCCTTGCCCCTAGGCCTAGCCACCAGCCAAATAAGCCTTAAAACTGGACTTACTGTGCAGTTGGTGCATTCATACAGTCCACGGGTTACATTTCTGCCTTGAAATGGTTCGAACTGGAGCGCTGACATTGTGTGTACCAGACAAGGGCACGGCAGTGGCCTACTACAGAGCTCTTGTCTAACTACTGACCCTTTAGAATCCCTCGGAAGCAGTTAAACCGTCACTTGCATTCTAGAATGTGAAATATATATTGTCAACTCCCCAAAACCATAAAACTAACTTTATGGACCCCACGTGACTTTTGAGAGCCAGTAAGGGGTATCTGTCGGTGGCCTGGGCGATTTTTACGATCTAACTTCAAGATAAAACCCTCATCCGTTTGACATGTAAATGTCATAGCTTCTTTTGGTATAGTTTGGCCAAAGGGGAAAGCAAATTTTCAAAACGCAATTGGCCAGGCAGCACCGGGCAGATGGGGCTTTTTGGCAGGACCTTTACTCGGCTCTAAAAAGTAGCGTAGGACCAGAAACAACGGTTGAGAACCCACGGGTAAGTTTGAAAGTTCAGTGCTTGTTTACTGAAAGTGAGACGTAAACTAATTTGTACAGGAGGGGCGCCGTTTAACAATGAGGAAATCATTACAGAAAAGTGCCCAATTCGTTAATGTTTTGGATGTGAAAGTTTGTCAACAAGAGATGGGCCAAGAGTGTGTGCTCGGTGTGTATTTTAGTTGAGTTTCAGTTGTTTTGTCGTTGGGATTGCCACATGTCCCTCAGGTTGCATTTTAAACATGGGAATGACTGCAGTGGCTATGTCCTTGTGCGTAATGCGTAACTGCGATTGTTCCATGTATGACTTAACTCCAGCCTATCATTTGRCCGACTGCATTTGTGGAAGACATATTCCCGAAGTATTTTGATAAGGTTTTGAGACGAATTGACAGCTGATGTCGTACAAAGCAGGATACATGTCTACCAGGTTTGGACAGTGGGTAGACAGGGGGTCTGGGAGTTTGATGCGTGTTTGACCCCAACTGAGTCGTTTGTGAGGTAGGCAGGGGGTAGAGAATTACAAGCAGTGTGCTCGAGGGGTTTGGTCTGAGTATGAGGAACTTTATTTTCTACTCCAAGGTAAGCTACAAACAAATACAAAAAGCTTATTGGCAAAATGCTTACAGGCAGTCCGACATGACAATTGTCATTTTCCCCCACACACTTGTCATTCACTCTGCCCAATACAAATAGCCAATTGGTCACATGAAAAATGTCTAATATATACATCCTTTCTGGAACATAAGCATGATCCAATAATATACAATTACATTTGGAATATAACTATACACACGTATGAACGGATACGGGAATTCTAGTCACGATTTTGTATATACAAGTGTCCCTTTTTTCAAAAAAATAAATGAGTAATTTAAACACATGACACAATAATCCAAAGAAATTATTCAAACAATGGTATGAAAACATGAAGGTGATCATATATAACACACCGTGACTCCTGCTAAAGCAATACAGGGGCCTGTCTAAAATAGCTTAACTTCATGTTTGGGCAGAGGAGTCTCTAATGCTGTAAACTCGTAAAGTATATTCGTTATAGTTTGTAAATAAGTTATAACATTTAAGAGCTCACATGCCAACTTTCAAGAAAGCAGTAACATAGCACTTGACACATAAACGATATTTATAACAATAACAACGGGCGGCATTGATAGCTGTTTTTCTTTTTTCCCCCCTCCAAACAATAATCACTGTTGTATTAAAAAGACAACAACATATGAATATGAACTGTTTTTAYAGAAGCAGTACCACAGTATAAGTTAAGTTGCCCTAAAACATCAACAACATGCCAAAAGATGCCGCGCTCTACAGTACTCAGTTATAGTGTTTTTAAAAACTATTTTGAATGTGTGTATTCTTTTCTTTTAGTGTATTATTTACTTGCGTGACGTCTATGGCTGGAAAGCGTTACCTGCAGTAGCCAGACTCATGCTCTTCAGTTTATTGTCCTTTTTCCATTTCATCCTTCGGTTTTGGAACCAGATCTTTATTTGCCGTTCTGAGAGGCACAGCGCGTGGGCTATCTCTATTCTCCTCCTCCGGGTAAGGTACCTATTGAAATGGAACTCTTTTTCCAGCTCTAGCGTCTGATAGCGAGTGTATGCTGTTCGGGCCCTTTTGCCGTCTGGTCCAGTCATATCTGAATAGCATGGATAAAACGCAAGGGGATAAACATTAACGAGAAAGAACGACCAAAAGCATTACACAAGCAAATACTCAATAACTTTGACCAGCCCACGTTTGTACCACAACACACGACCGAGTCCACCGATATAGGCAACGGCTATCACTGCACATAAAACTACCGCAAATGGTGCTTACACGCCTCATCCGGCTGTATTAGGGTATTTTTGTGTATTTTCTTAGGCTATCAATGCATTCCTTTCACTGGGCATCTTATTCCACATTACAAAGAACATGCTTGGTTACAACATTAGTATTTTCTTTCCTGAATAGCCACTGTCCTTAATACATCCCTCAACTTCTTGCACTCTTTTTCTTTCTCTACTGCCTTTCTCCATTCTCCACATTTTATTGCCGTTCTTCTCCGCCCTGCAGTAATAAAGTTCCCACACGTAATAAAGCTTAACTTTTCAAAGGAACAACAACTTTTAAGTCTTCCTGCCGTTTTGCCCTCTCTCTCTCTCACCCCGTTCCCTTCTCTAGCCCTGCGAGGCTTACCCTCTTGACAGATTTATGGTGCTTTTGTGGAATTTGCTAAAATATAGGCACCACCAGGAGCAACAAGAGGAAACGCTAACGGATAAAACGAACACACAAAACACAACCTTTCTGATATCAAAATAAGTAGAGATAGACATCACGTAGGCTATATACCATGGCTAATGTGCAGTTTCCGCATCCAAGGGAATATCTGTGGTGCTTGGCCATCGCTCGATGCCGTGGTGTTGGAGGTTGCTGTGGACTCTTGCTTCTGCTGCGTCCGGGCGGCGGGGTTGGCGCTGGCTCTATGGGTGCCCTCCTCGGTCTCGGAGGAAGCGCTCACCTCGTCTATTTCAGTGAAATGTGTGGTGTTGGTGAGGTTACTGCCCGTCGTGCAGGCGCTCTGGTCGGAWGGGGGCGAGGAGCATTTGGGTCCCAGACTCTCGCTGTTGGAGCACGGCAGCGGCTCCGGGGACGCCAGCGAGCAGCTTGACGGCTGCCTGAACCGCGTCTCCGGAGCGGGAGACTGGAAACCCCGGGAGTTATCCCCAACAGCCCCAAAGTGGCCAGTATTGGATGAACGATTGACGGTCAGGTCCATMCCATTGTAGTTGTAGCCGTAAGAGCCCGAATGCATGGTGCCGGAGTCCCTGTACGAGGCGTTCATAGCGCTGCTGCTAGTTCCATAATTTAGTAACTGATAGTCGGGGCCATTTGGGTAGCGCCCTGAGAACGAGTTTACAAAGTAAGAGCTCATTTAGGTTGTTTTAGAGGGCTTGATTTGTAGATCTTGGTCGTTATAACGCTGTGCTTCACGATTTATGATGTATTAATGAATTATAGCAATGCACTGTACTTCGTTTTTGCTATGTATGCGGCCAAATATGGGGGTGGGGGTGCGTTTGAGAATCACGTGCTTTTGTTGACCAGTCGTAAATTCTCACTGATGACTTCAAGAGGTAATTCATGCTCTATGGTTACAAATGATGACGAGGAGGGAGTCGTTAGACTCAAGTCAACGTGTGCCTCCCCATTGCAGGGTTGTGCTCCGTGTTGGCAGAGAGCGTCACCTACTGGGAATTTAATTTAATGCAGTAAAGAAGGACTTTAGAGAAGGAGTTTTAGTTAGGATGTAGGTCTCTTTTCGGAAAGAATAAAAATTATTTGTTATCCCATAACTTTCTTTATCGGTTGTTGTGATCGCAGTATCATTTTGCGTCTTTGCTAACCTTTTCGATGGGAGAACAAGTGGGCTCGTGGCAATAAATGCACCATTAATAACTGAATATTAATACAGTAGACCAACACACACTACAGCTAATAACGTTTATAGCTATGATGCCGATTTTAGAGTCCTGTTCATTCTACCATGCCCAGGGGAAGTGTCTCGTAAGATTTTAGTCACACTGGCTCTCCATCATAGATAATAATAATAATAATAATAACATAGATATTGAACACTATGATATTAGTCATATTAATATATAATTCCCTTTTTGTATTATTTATTTGAGGTTACGAGACTATTTTTAGGAAGTCGGAAAGGTCTGTATTTAGAACATACCACACAATAGGTCTAGACTCTAAAGCGAATAATAAACCTTCAGTCTTAAGCTAATGGCACACCTCGTAATGTTTCTTACCTGTAAGTAAAATGTCGTCGGTGAGTAGGCCTAGCCGTGACAGGAAATAAAGGTGTTGTTTCGACATCACATCATTTGTCTATGTATTTTATGCTCTTTTCTAATGCACCATGCATGCAAAGTTATTGACTGGAAACGTGTCGCTGTTCACGAGAGGAATGCAAAGTCATGATATACGGTAATAATTGATTTATGGTTTGTTGATTGAAAGGCGCAAGTTATTTCATGTAGGCTATGAGTGCCATGATATGTACCCCCCCCCCCCTATACAGAACATACATTTATGCTTACATATAGACCGGAAAAGGATAGTTGAAATAGTCCAGACTATCTCCAAGGGGAGACAGATTGATACTTACGCATTCTACGTATCCACATATCACACGTGAGGCTATTTTAAGTGTGTGTGGTACTTCTGTAACATGAAACCTGGAGAATATCAGTCTACTCCAAGCAAGACCCACTTCTATAGATTTTGCTGTAGTTCACAAGTAGCCCCCATATGTATTTGTGCTGTTTTCCTTCAAATTCCAAATGACAACACTATGATGTCTTGGCYACTTTATGTGTCATGTACACTGGGGAKGTTGTCGGTTGACAATTTCCAGATCATTTGTGTGTAATTATCTACTAGGGAATACCAGGCCCGAGGGTTCTATTGAATATGAAATGTCACACTGATGGTACCTGGAAAGGGAACGTGACCATTGAGAGACATGGGGGTCGTGGAATGGACACTTGAGTGTCTGGGYGGACAGGTCAACTTTCTCTCCCAGCCATTAATTCAATCAGCCTCGCACAGTTTGCTGTCACTGTTTGAGCCTTAGGTATTCACTTGCATCGGTTAAACTTAAATTCGTGTGTTTCATACACCTGTGAAAGAGCAAACCTTGGTTTATGACCAAGTCAGTGTTTGCGCATACCTTTATARCTGCAGCAGATGGACGGTGCTCGYTGTTTTTATGCAGGGCCAAATGGTAGACAGTTCTTTAAAATACGTTTTCCAGAGGGGAATTTAGCTTTCCTATGATTTCCTGTTTCATAACCTTATCCACAAGTTTTGTTCTGGACATAATTGTGAATTATATAGGCCTAGGCCTATTTCACTTCCTGAGCCAAATGTGTTCTAGTCTACTTACTGAAAATGGCGTTCTAAGCAGTGACAAAATCTCAAAGACCTGTAAAGTATGCTCGCTCAGACCGTGCAAGACAGGTTGAATAATTATTACATTTTATTGAATGATTTCGTAAGTAGATACCTATTTGTGACAAAACCACAAACATAAACCACGTATAAAATCCATAAAATATAAACTTTTGACCCAGTCTTTTGGTATTTTTGWATTATCAGTAGATCGAGTATGTTCTCCCCATGACACTATACAACAAGTCAACAAAACAACTGGCTGGGTATTTAACTTACAAAAGAAATACATTAATTCACCATACAAGGAGAATTTCCTTTTATTTCTATACAGTTTAAATATGAACACGAATATRACRTATATTTCAAATAGTTTCGTTAAACATGACCAATCGTTTTTTGGGCCACATCCTAAATCAAGAGGCAAGCGCACAAAAACACTGTCATTCGGCTACCAGAATCATGATTTWAAAAAAAGAAACATAAAATGACAATAACAATAACAAAAATAGACAGTTAAGTGAACTTCTGGAATGCTACAACAAATTTACCAAACACAACTTTACCGGTGGGAACTTTGGACATATGAAGGTAGTATCTTCATACGTGTAGGATATCCGAAGATGATGCCATAAGCCATTTTATGCATTTTTTTTGTCTTCTTCTTTTCTTTACTCTGACCTCTTCTCTTCTTCCTCCTCTCCACTGGTCTGAGAGGAGTTGATCAGTTTATTCTCTTTTTTCCACTTCATCCTTCGGTTCTGGAACCAAATTTTGATCTGGCGTTCTGTTAGGCACAGTGCGTGCGCGATCTCGATACGGCGCCTCCGGGTAAGGTACCTGTTAAAATGRAACTCTTTCTCCAGCTCGAGCGTCTGGTAGCGGGTGTACGTTTGACGACCCCTTCGACCGGGGTTACCGAAGGTCCCTGTCAGAAGAAAAGGAAGAGARAGTCAAACATTAACTTGTGTTTATACCACTGATATAGACAGGCTATGTCCGATGAGAAAGAGCTTGRGGCGAATACCATGACTGGAACTCGTGAGCTTTTGCTGAAGATTTACGCCTTACTGGTAGACATGTGGTGTACAGTAGCAAAAATAAAGATATAATTTATATAGTCCTGGAAGCTGCCCTTAAATTAGTTCGTAAAAGTGCTGTTTACATCCTATTGCACAGGGTTATGTCATATTTTTTACAAATATGCACGATATTTGAATCATGGGTGTATTTTTGCGCCAAACAATGAGCGCCAGCATTACATATAAGCAACTGAAATATCATGTTATTTCCTGTTTTTTTTCTTCCACACATACGACAAGATAAGTTATTCAGAGAAGGGGTGTTAGTTTTGACAAGTTTAATAACAAAGTATTTTATCTTCATAAACACATTCTAGCCTGCAGTAGGGGCAAACCATGGCGCATCATAACATTAAAGAACAAGGAGCTCTTTATTGATCATCATAATTCTAAGCATTCACTAATTTACCCACACTGCTTCTGGCAAGTCACACACAGCTTCTGCTTAGAGACAGAAAACAATAAAAAGCCTATACAGAAGGGTGCACTTAAAGTGATCATAATTCAAATGTTAGGATATCCAACAGTCAAGGAAGAGTAGCTCTCGCTCACTGTCTATTAAGAGCTGTTTTAGTTCTTTTTTTGTGTCGAAACGGAATTCCCCGAATGTAATTTATAGTGCTAATTTATTCCTCTATTGTTGTGTAATGTGTTTCCCTATCATATTTCATGCCTCGGACATCATTTATAACTGTAACCCATAGCACTGTCACTATGTGTATTTGCCTTGTGATACATTTTGAACTTTGTGATAGTGAGAGTCTTTTTGTGGTGAATAACTAAACACTAATAGCTGGAACCCTGTCAGAAAAACAATACGAGCCATTTTGTGATAAGAACCCATCTTTGATGGAACTGCTGCTCCATTGTTGCCAARGATGTGTTCGTGTGCCGTGCGATTTTAATCTACAACGTGAATAATGTCAGCCTTGAGGCGATAGGAACCATAATCACAACAGTTTATGGGGAGAAAAAACGGTACTTATGGAGGACTCATCAAAAGTGTACATTTTCTTTTGTATAGCATGCTTTGCTTCCTTTACTTTCAGYCTGGGTGTTAAGACACAACCAGAGCGACAATATTTCCCACTGTATGCTCTTCCGGCGCTATACAGTGCTGCTGCAGGTCACATGTAATAGGCAAGCTCTATGTATCAGCCCAGACAGGCAAAAAACAAAACAAACCGTAAGAAAAAACAAATGACATGACAATGTGGACTCACCGTTACACGAGTTCATCCTCTGCATCCACGGATAAACGGGCGTCGAGGGYTTCTGGTCCTCGCTGTCCCCGAATATGCTTTTATTTTGCCCCGAGCAGTCCGTTTTGCGATGGTCTTGGCTCAGGACGAGCGAATGTTCCTCTATGCTGGCGAGGGTGCAGGCGGGGTCCTTTTCCCTGTAAAAGCTGGCTGCTGCGTAGTCGCATGCACCGGCGGCGCTGGCCCGGCCATAGGCACCGTTCGCCTGCTGGTAATACGAGGATGGATACGCCTTGTCTTGAACGCTGGTAGCGCCATAGGCAGCACCAGGATAGTGTCTTAAAGGATCAGTGTATCCGGAGGAGTATAACGGTATCTGTCCCAAGAAAGACTCTTGTCCTCCAGGCAGAGTCACTGGAAAAGTTGAGTTTACAAAATAGGAACTCATTGGGAGGGTACAGGTTMTTTTCCTTGGTTTATGATTTGTTGTGTTTTATAGTCCAASTGGTTTAGCTATTAGTAGTTTATCGGAGATTGGGTTTTAGTTGAGGGGGGGYGCTGGGTGGCGATGTGCCAGTGCGGGACAGAGGGAAACCATACCATCTGACCAGGCGCTGACCAATAGCGTGCGTCAGTGCCTGCAAAATAGCACCCTGGAGGGGGGGCTGTGATTGCATGCGCCGGGGGACCCCAGCGCAAACCCGAGAGCAGGCGTTTTTTCTCTCCCATCTCTTTCGCCTTTCTCTCCTTCCAATGAGATTGCACAATACGAATCACACTGGAATTTTAAAGTGGTAAATTGAATACATAGACATTTCTCCCCCTTCTCTTTGGTCTTTGGTGAGCCATATACGGTAAAGGCCCTATTCACTCAAGACAACAAATATGACCCTTCAAATAATCCCCACATTAAAAAGGACTTGAAAACGTAAATCATATAGAGACGCACAAATGGGAGTTTGAGTTATCTTCTGCATTTGAAATATTTTGTGTTTATATTTTTGGTGGTCTGATTTATTCGCTCAGTACAGTAGATATGTGATGAAATATGTCCTCTCCCCTCTTACAGCACATTATCATCACCATGATTCCCATAGCGATTTCCATCCGGGTATTTGACAATATACTTAAAGTATATTTCAACATGCACGTGCTTATTATATTTATTGGAATTTATTGTAATATTCAGCATTACAATTGCTTCGCGTTTTGCAACAGTTGCCTTCACTGAACAATATTCCTATATTAGTTGAATATGATACAATATTTTGAGAGCCCTGGCTTTTATAAATGTTTAGAGCAAATTAGCTGCCATACATTAGTCGATATGTTACCATTGGTTGTTTGTTGAACGGCTCTGGCCTACGTTGCGGTATCATACAAGTTCCTTATTACCGCATTTGTCTAGTCTGAGTATGTATTTACATGCACGCTGCCCTGACCACATTTCATGCACCGGTTTTTATTTCCAAATTATTGACTGGGAAGGTCATTACGCGTTGTAAAGCTTTACATGTTTCGCTGACTTTTCTACCACGAGTCAAGTCAGGTCTGGATCTGTTTTTCATTTACAAATGGCATTTACAAAATCATAAATTAGCCAGTCCCATAAATAAGTCCGGTCCTCATACAAGTGTTGTCTGTAGAATAGCGCCGGCAGTCTGTGTATTTTTACTTTCATTTTGGTTCCCTTTCAAACCAGGACACAGAGCTTCCTTTGGCTTGGCTTAGTTTTGTGTGAACGGAAAACGTCCATTGTGTGACCATTTGTTAAAGTACACAGAGAAATGGGCCAGTCTAAGTCTCGGTTAATAATKAATTAATAATAACTACCATAAGACAATTTTTTTCAGTCTTAACAATGCACATTTCAGCATAATGATCTGATGATATGGGGCKATTATTGCGTAAAAACTAACTTTAATGTCTGTTCCTCTGAACCAATTCTCATTTTGCTTTTTGTCTCGTTGCAGGTCTCCTTATTACTTTACGAACAGCAAGGTAAAGCCAGCTGAAGTACTCTGACTTGGTAACTTTTGTGGACAAAACTGCACTGCAGAAAAGTTGTCTACAAATTGCATGAGAAGCAACACACTGGATACCAATTCATTGAACATTACACAATATATATGGACTATGACCGGAAATCCAAGTGAAGATGCGTCTGACTGTATGGAGAAAAAGTTGTGATTTGTTTATACAGACCAGGGAGGAAACACTCGCCTGTCACTTTTTGTCATGTTTCCCGGAACTACCTCATAGTCCCCCGAGTTCCGCATGACATATGCATATGTAAGTATGTGCTCTTTTCATGGTCTTGCATTGTTCTGTATATTTGTTTAAGTTATAATATATTAATACATGTATGTATATGAGTATGTGTGTGAAACAAAGTCAAGTAGTAATAAGCCTACATTTCCTTGTAAGTGTTATATTTGCTACTGTGGATAAAAGGGGTTTTACGCGCAGCCTTTTGATGGAAATAATTGTCGTTACAAGTATAATTTGCACGATTAAACACCTCGATTGTTTGTTCTGCTAAGTTAATAACTGCGTATAGTGTCAAAAGGCCAATTTTGTCGATTGTAGATTTTCATAGGCCTATCTGTAATCTTGGTGATAATGTAGGCCTTTCATTAAAATACAAGAAAACTGTAAACGAGTTGTGGTGTCTTGTGTTTTGGAGTTGCTGTTTTATTTCACTGGGGAAAGTGTTTTAGTGTTTTATGACTTTATGGGGGCTTGTAAATTCACAGACACGATTGGAATTGAAAACAAGTGGTGGCAACAGAAGTTATAACAAATGCCCCTGGCTTAGCTTTTACTTTACTGTACATTTGTTTTAAGTGCTTATTATATAAGTGCACTTAGCCTAACCATAACACAATAAGCAATTCAGAAGTATTTTGAACCATTTGACTTCTWTTCGCCGGTTTAGTGCGCACTTCTATTCGCCGGTTTAGTGCRCAYTAGCGTGCGTAGCCTAATTCATTCGGTTATCGAAAAGAAGCATCTGTGTTTGACACTTCTCTGCCCCATTCTGCTACAGTTGTCATAAACAGTAATCCTACTTTTAACCTTTTTTTTATCATTGAAAGTGATTATTGTGATTGAAATATTCTACTTTTTAGTCAATTGTATTAAATTAAACCGAGGATTCACCAGTCTTATACATTTTCATTGCAAACACAGCGACTCGATAATTCTGAAAAAACTCCCAGTTCTGCATAAGGCATTCTGCAAGTCTTTACATGCATGACAGTGTGTGGAAATATCGAATTAAACGGAGGTAGATAGCCTAAGTGAATAATGCATAAATTAAAGGTAACTATAACAACCATGCTTTTCCGCACATGTTTAGCTTGGAAATRCATAGTTTAACGTTTAGAACTWTAATCAAATATTAGCAAACTCATTTGATCAATATTAGCAAATAGTGTTACCGTAGCCTATATAGGCCCATGCAGCATCATGTGGTTTTAAGTGAATGACTTGTACTGGTTAGTGATAGACCGGGCAGACCGTTTCTTACATATTTATTATTGTTCTCCAGAAAGTGACTAGTCCTTCACGGACTTTCAATTCTTGTGAAGTCACTAGACTGTTACCTGATCGGCCTACAGCCAAAAGCTTTGGACAGGTTACTCATTAAATGTGTCATAGCGTTAGTCTCATAGAGTTTCATATAGGCCTATTTTAGACCTAATTACTTCTAACACGTTGTATTGCTAATATTCTGACGTTTTGTCAATTTTAATCATGGTTGTCAGTCAACATATAGATATTTAGTCATTACTGTATTCTGATATAGTAAAATACACACTTCAAAGGGAAATTATTATGTTGTTGTAACATAGGCTAGACGGCAGGTAGCCAGCCTAGTGGTTAGAGCGTTGGACTTGTAACCGAAAGGTTGCAAGATCGAATCCCTGAGCTGTAAAATAAAATTTGACATTAAAACTAAACAATTAGCCAGCTCAATGTAACACACACACATACACACGGTACGAAAAAATGTCTCGAGGTGTTTACAAATGACTGCCTTGAGTGTACGACCCCACTAAACCAAATGAAAACAGTGACCAAGGACAAATCCTGTATGCTTCCAACACACACACACACACACACACACACACACACACACCTCCCCTTTATCCACCACCACAGCTCCATACCCCTCTCACTGTGTCTCCACTTCAACACAACCCTCACAAATAATAAGGCCATATTGCATTTATAGCACGGTTGTTTCCTTGGGGAGAGAGCACACAACATCACTTAATACACCAAATGACCAACTAAAGTCAGCCGCGTAATAACAGTGAAAGTTACACTGAGTGAGTCCAGGTTGACTCTAACACGGGGCCACCACTACACGCTCCACTCACTGCACAATGCAATAACCTTGGAGCGGTCATCCGCTTACGTCTTGGTGAAGGGCTTTTTAGAGGGGGAGAAGTGGGGGGGGGGATGCACGAAATCGAGCCTTAAGGCTTGGGCTTCTGCATGTGTGCCACAAATCTCCCCCAAACGCAGGCACATCAAAGCGCGGCAACAGCAGCTCGAGAATTTACAACCTCTGCATTCTTTTACGTTTCACTGCCACCGAGCCCAACCCGCCCATTACAGCTTTCCTGTTATCTCCTGCCCCAGCCAGGGCCTCACAGTTTTGTTACACGCAATAGTTCAGAAGAGGGAGCAATAACACTGGAAATATCACATCTGTGAGCTCACGCACTTAGCGACAAACACATTTCTGCACAATCATAGGAGCAAAAAATGTACGTTTCAACTGTACACTATTACACTCGAACACAAAGACACACATAAATGCACATGCGCGCACACGCACACGCACACGCACACACACACACACACCAGACAGAAGGCCCTGATATAGGAGGCTGTTGGGCATTATGGAAAAATGGACGCTAGATGGCACCAAAGAGTTAGGAAGGAGCAGAAGCTGCATCAACCAGCGACCTGCGTCACTGCAAGATCAAATCAACTGGCATTACTGCAAAGCTACAAGACCGCCAAGTCAGCTTATCACACTTGGAAATGAAATCCAAAACAAAGTCTCTATCATCGTTAAGTGGAATAGGATATATGTTTATGCACTAGGCTGCTACCGTTTATTTCTTTGATAGTTATTGCATCTGCATGGATGAACTTCTATTGTAGGCTGCGTATTTTGCTGACAATATGCGATGCAATACCAAATGTACTATGCTATGACATAGTAAATGTATATTATAACATGTTGCAATTAAATACCATCTCATCCAGTGGTTCTTTGTTTTTATCATATCACTTTTTTCTTGGATTTTAGTCTGTATTTTTGCAGTAC
The DNA here is from genome assembly GCF_002910315.2 of Salvelinus sp. IW2-2015. Taxonomy (NCBI): domain Eukaryota; kingdom Metazoa; phylum Chordata; class Actinopteri; order Salmoniformes; family Salmonidae; genus Salvelinus; species Salvelinus sp. IW2-2015. Next base: position 235,988 of record NW_019942600.1, on the reverse strand, counting down.
TACTGAATAAACTGAATAAGGAATTGTTGTGTTGTTTGATGGGATGTCATATACTGACGTGASATGATAAAGAAAATTGATTTTGATATTAGAAGTATTGTGATAAGCTGTAGACAGACAGACACACACACGCACATGGATATACTTGCAGAGAGATATATAAGCAGATAGACTGCCAGACCCTTGATACACAGCTAGAAKCGAATAGTATCACACACAATTACGCATTATATACTAATAATAATAATAATACCGCCATTGATTATACATTGGACAAATAATATGTTGTTACTTTGGATGAGGATTGGCAAGCAAGTATGGGCTATTAGTGGTAGTTCTAGTATGGTGGTACATTGAAATAACTAAATAGTAGGCTACAGAATGAAACAGATATCATAACAAGTGCACTGTGGAAGTAGCCTTTATGGTGGGTGTGGGGACCTTTTAATGATGAGGATACGACAAATGGGCACCAAAGGGTCTAGCGTGTAAAAAAATACCGGGTGATTGCACAGAAGGGGGAATGAAAGGGGAAATAAAGCAATAAAAGTGGGCGAGATCACCCCGCAGACACATACAAAAACATTCTACACCGCACAGACGTACCAACTGTCCAGTAACCTGGAAGCGTTGTGTCGGTGATCTGGAAGTGATACGCTACATCACTATTTGTCAAGCCGTAGCGTAATGGAGGATTTAGAAAAAAAAGACGGTCAGTCTCAATGCTAAACTCAAAAGATCATCTGCTATCTCTACAAAACGCCATGTTGTGTGCCTCGTGTTGTTTGTCTCCACGCTTTAGGGAGGCGTATGAGAGCGAAGGAATGTTGTATAGCTCCGTGCTTTTTGATGAAGGATTCCACTTAAGAGGTGACCCAAGACTGTACATCAGAAATCCTATTTGCATAGGAGCCGCTACATCAAACCTCGCCCTCGCAGCCCGGACACGGGTATTCTTATAGCACAAAAACCCTCAGCCAGCCACAAATGAGCATATCGAAATCGATATGTATTTCTCTAATATGCCTCCCAGCCAAATACAAATTCGTCATGCACACATAACAAGGTAAACATCTCCAAGCACTTTCGAGTGACGACATCTTATAGAACGTCATCATAGAATGTAATATTTACTAAAGGTTTATGCACACTTAAAATGTGAATATTTTCATTGGAGAGAGCAGTTATGATTGCGTTTTGAATAATTGTTTTCAAACTTTCTGTGAAACGAAACAGCGTGAGTGTAATGACAGACAAGCACTCTTTACCTTTGTTGATAATCCGTCAYTAAGTCCTTGGATAGCATCCGCGAGTCTCGCACAGCTCGCGGTACAGCATTCCTGTTGCCCCAGCTCGGTACCGCCATTAGCGCGCGAAGTCACCACTGTGGCTTTACAGTGTCGCAGGCCGCCTCCATACCGTTTCATTTACATTAGTCAACAGGAATGAAGCATCCCGGTATGAAAAATGAGACGAGACCCTCCGGTGTGTCCAGATCTCTCACAGTCAGTCACTCTCTCCATCGCAGCGGAAATCCCAATCACAGTCGGCCACATTAGCATAGCGCAGGGCGAGGAGGCAGGTCTTCCAGTTTCTCTGTAAACACTGCGCGGGGACAAGGTTCTTTTCTTAATTTCATACATGCGATTAAACAGCCTAGAACCTTGAACGAGCACAGTGTTGCTACAGAAGGTGCGGTGTCCAAAAGATTGCTGCAATATAACCACTTGGGAAATCATAAAAAGTTCATGTTCACGGTTACCCATCCACATGACCATCCTCGGCCAATCCCAGGACCCAGGCACTCATAAAGTTCTATCACAAAGTTGTAAATTTTCATAAAACAACAAGGAATTTATTGCGTTTCTTCATGACTGCTTTAGCAGCAGTGGTTCCTCCATCGCCATCTTTTTCTCTCAAATAGGAAAAGCATAGGGAGGATTTCTCTTGTGTTTCACATGAAAGATTTTGTAGGCCGATCGGTGAGACATGAACGTTTCTTGTGAGGSTGTTTCTGTGCGCTTATAAGCAATTAATACAACTACATTGCTCAGATATTTCATATCTAGTCTTTTTTCCAAAGATATTTGAAAAGGGATATCTTTGTGTGCTATTGGCACAATGCGTTGGAGGACAAGACTGGGCTTATATTGACCTTTTTTCCAGCTGTTTAGTTATAATATCATTGTATTGTTGAAATGTWAAAGAAAATAAATTGTATTAAAAAACAAGAACTACTTACAACAAGAGATAATGATGAACCAGCATGTCTCATTAAATAGTTGCATCCTCAAATGACATCAATGTTAGCCAATAACGCATTCTCGAGGCCTTTGTTGAGATGTTAGTGTTATTATTCGCATCAATATTGCTTGCATGAGACCAGCTTTATGTATTGACGGTGTATTGGTGGTGTATGTTCAGAACAAAACCATTTTCAGAACAACAAATATTGCACGGCTCCGATATAGCATTGAAAACAGACTTTAAGGCGTGTAAAYTAAACAACAAAGCATTCCAGTCTACCAAAATATCCAATAGGAGATACATTGATAAAGAAGGTTTAATCGAATATTGTGGAACAACACAACCATGGAAATATGCAAATATCAACATTCAACTGAACATCTATGCTACAAAAGGCGTGCGTAAAATGTTTCGCACTGCGGCATGTAATCGCCGCATTGTGGCCAAGGCCCAAATCATAAAGATATCTTCTAAGAAGGTACTAAAGAGAATGAAACSCATTTGCATCCTGGTTTCGTTTTCGTCTAGTATACAATAACTAAACGATKCAAATTGATGCCGCCTATAAGCAAATGAAATGTGTTGATTATTAACGAATATGAAAAAGGAAAGAYTAAACTCTGAAGACGGGCATTGATGCAGGGCCTGCAATCCTGGCACATGAGCAGACCTTTTCGTAAGCGCCTGTTTCCCATTTTGTTGATTATTTGTTACTTTTATGGTGGTTTCCGGTCTTTCATTGATGCAATAAACGCATTAGTTACAACCCCCAATATAAGCCTTCTTTTGGTCAGYGTTGTATGCACAGAACCAAGGCAGAGACTATAGCCAACAATTCCAGGGCAAACGGGTATATTTAACATCCATAGGTCAGCCTAAAATATATGCCACTAAACTAAATATTCAAAATAACCCAAACGCTTGCATCAATAAACTAAAYAGGATCGAAATCATGATACTGACAGGCTGTTCATAGCAATGCCAGTATCCCTATTCTTATCAAAATTAAACATAGGGCTGCATTAGAAATTAAACAGTTTAGGCTACCTTGTCTTTATAAACATAGATTCAAAATAATATTCTATGAAAATTATAACACTTTGCTATAAGGCCTACAAATTAATAGGCCTATTTATTTATTTGACCAGACTAGCCTGTCAGTGGAAGGCTAGCCTACTATCAACAAAATGTGATAATGGGCGGAAAAAAAAGTTGACAAAATTCGGATAAGATTGTGGATAGTATCATGCGTTCACAAGTTTTGTTAAACAAAATGCTTAATGTAGACTCATTTGGTGAAATTCATTTAAGAAATATCACCTACAACTGTACATGTAGCCTAGACCTAGTCATTGAACGATCATAAATATTAACGTTTGTCTTTTTCTTTTTTAATCTTCGATAAGAATATTATTTCTGATTCAACAAATAGCCTAAGCCTCCTCGATAGGCCATCGCCCATCGCATAGACCTATGTATTACAAACGTATAGGGCCTAAGCATTTAGGAATGTAGCACACACCCAATCCAAGAGAAATCCAAAACAAAAAATATTTGTAATTGATTACTTTTTGCTTTATTGACAGAACACTTGTGCAATTGAATAACAAATAGTTCCTCACAACACGAAAATATACAAATTCCTACATATCGTGGTCCACTGTAGGCCAACATCTCAAGAATAAAAACAAAATACGTAAAATCAATTGACATAGGGGTAAAAGCCCTWACAACAAGTCATAAAATATACATCCAGAAGATCACAAGATGACAGCGAATGAAAATATAATAGCTAGGATGATCTTAGAGTTGCCAAACTGCTGCAAAGCCGATCACTTTTCTCGCATACAGGCTTGTTTTCCCAACCAGGGTTTTGCAATATTACAGGTCTATGCCAAAGAACTAGATAATACTTACCTAAATCAACATTTAAGCAACAATAGCTTATTTAGTATCGCTTAGAAATCATTGTAATTTTTTTCTTTATACAATTTCACTGTACTTTTAACAAAACAAGACGTGGCTATAGGCTACATTAATCATTAATCTTATAGGTAGTATTGTATGTTTAACTCAGTGTAAGAATAGGGGGGACACGGTTTTCCCCTACGGTTTTAATATAATATCAGTCTCATGTAGTGCTCATTAGTCTTTTCACCGTCCATTCACCGTCGCTACTGGTCTTCATCCTCGTCCTCCTCGCCCCCCGGCGGTTCGGCTGCAGGGGAGCTCCGGCCAGGCGTCTTGTTCTCCTTCTTCCACTTCATCCTCCGGTTCTGGAACCAGATTTTGATCTGCCTCTCCGTCAGACACAGCGCGTGTGCGATCTCTATGCGTCTTCGGCGGGTCAGGTAGCGATTGAAGTGGAACTCCTTCTCAAGCTCCAGCGTCTGGTAACGCGTGTACGTCTGACGACCTCGCTTCCTGTCTSCACCTGTATATAACAGAGGCAGAGCTTGCGTGAGAACACTGAACAGACAGAAATCGAGCGAAAACACGTTAAAAAAAATTCTCAGCAAACTGAAAGAGTAAAAAACGAAATGAAATCGAATCTAGATCGAATAAGTTTATTGCTTGTCGTTAGTTTTTTTTTCAATCTAAATAACAAAGCTTTGATAAAGGTGCATGGAAAGCATAAGTGCAGTGGAGGGAAATGTTGTGATATTTGCTGAATAAATGCAACAATTTAGTTATATTTCTGAAGATTATATGATTCGAAGGATTAGTTGTGGAGAGGATATTGATATTATTTACTATCTTCTCAGAGGTTAATAAAAGGCAACTGGGGAAAATCGTTCTCATAGTTTGGAAATAATACAAATTCTGAATCTAGCTGGGCCAAATGTAGTGCATCTGTTGTGCTACCTCAGTAGTGGCCTATGTTGTAAACACGACTTGCAGAGCAAATATAAACACCTAAAAGTTACATTTAACGAGCTGTTTCCACTACTAATTKTAAGAGTGTACAGTAAACAGTTTTACAATCCCCGCAGGTATAACCGTGGGGTAGTAAGAGGGAAGCGGATGTATAGGCCTGAACGGAAGTGATAGTAATCTCCACACTGTTATTTAGTTATGGAATTCTAGTAAAAAGTATCACTTATCAGAAATGTGTTATTTTTTCATTAGTATTCCTGGTCAGATAGCGTTGACTGTATAGCKATAGGCATACCACAAATCCTTAGTGTCATTTTGCTCTGGAATCCAGCAACGTTTCATGAAAATAATAAGAAAATAAATAAATAAGCAATATTTGTAATGAGATACTATAGGCCTTTACATGTTTTGTATGASCATCTTAGGTAATCTATAGGTTTCCTATTCCATCATTTGCATAATACATTAGATTTTGTAAAGTATCTAAACGAACTTAGCGCCACTTACTTTTCATTGACATTCATGGTGCAATTAATAGAACTCTGTAATGCTATATGGACTGATATACCGTATCATTCCGTATCATTCAAATACAAGTAGGCTATAAAACCATAAAATCCAGCTGAAAATGCTCAGCTGTGTATTCATGCATTTCCCTTTCGCACAAAATACCTAACATTCCATTGCCTTTGGAACAGAAATGGGAGTTTTGATGTGCTCAACAACACAACCTCCACCACACAACAGGACCCCTATCTCGTAATGAGGCGTAGGGCCTTCTCGAATAAACCTCGATGGCATATAGACGAGGAGCAAAACAAGATCACTCCCTGTTGACATACACAAGGGGTTTTACTTCCAAAAGTTCCGCATACGAGGCGAATGGGACGRGTCTCCTCCCGTTTCCGCTCAAGGCAGACATCTAATGGAGTCTGAGCTGAGCTGCAGCACTGTGGGGTTTTATTGCACGCCGTGGTCACTGGTGTGGTTCTCATTTCCTCTCTGGCGACGTGTCACATTCTGGGTGAAACTGGCTCGAAATGAGACAGGAGGAGGTTTGGAGGTCTGGGGAGCCCGCCGAGGAAGGGGAGAGGGAGGGAAAGAGAGAGAGAGAGCGAGAGAGGGGGTGTTCATATTGATTATATTTTTCTCTCCTATGGTGTCCTCGGTGATTTGTGTTTCAGCAGAGAGAAACGACTTGGCTGGAATTCTTCTCCGTGAAACGCAGTTTTGTCAGAAGTTTTAACAAGGGCGAGCATTGTGCTCTCAGAGGCCCTCTAGTACGCTCGYGCATAGTCTACTACACACCCGTCCCAGTGTATAAAACATTGAAAGTTAAATGTGTGTGTGTGTGTGTGTTACTATCTATAAACTATATTTGATAAGGGTATTATTTATAAAGTGACATTTGCTTGAGGATGAGTTATAGGGAAGTGGGTGTATTTCCAGACCAAATATTTCCTTTCACATACTAGCATTTGTTTTGTTTTAGGCTCAAACATCACACTCATATAGGCTAGTTAAACAACTAATCTAAATTAAATTATATAAATTCATTGTTAGGCCATGCCATGCAGGTGAACATGTCAGGAAAATACTTTTTTTTAACAAGTCTCATCTCTGAAAGATTGTTGTGTGTGTGTGTGTGTGTGTGTGTGTGTGTGTGTGTGTGTGTGTGTGTGTGTGTGTGTGTGTGTGTGTGTGTGTGTGTGTGTGTGTGTGTCTGTGTGGACCAGAAGTCCCCACAGGAATAGTAAACAACAAAAATTTGACCAACTGGAGACATTTTGTTAGTCCCACGAGGTCAAATGCTATTTCTAGGGGGTTTTAGGGTAAGGTGTAGAATTAAGTTAAGGGTTGGAGCTAGGATTAGTTTTAGGGTTAGGGTTAGAAGCTAGGGTTTACGTTTAGGGTTAAGGTTAGTTTTTTTTTGTTAGGGTTAGGTTAGATTAGGGTTGGGTAAGAAGTATGGTTAGGTTTTAGGTTTAGGGTTAGGAAAATAGAATTTTGAATGGAGTGAATTGTGTCCCCCCACATAGGTTGCTGTACAAGAGAGAGAGAGAGAGAGAGAGAGTGTGTGTGTGTGTGTGTGTGTGTGTGTGTGTGTGTGTGTTGTGTGTGTGGTGTGTCGTGTGTGTGTTGGTGTGGTGTGTGTGTGTGTGTGGGTGTGTGTGTGTGTGTGAGAGGAGAGGACGCCTTCACTGTGTCTACATAGTCAACTTGAGCAATGTCTTGATTTGTTATATTTATTTGTGTATGAATAGTCTTAGCAATTGCAAACACCAATGAAGCGTATGTCTTTATACCARGTGCCTCATTAAATGACACTTGAAAATCTAAATTAGGTTTTCAAAGTCAGTTGGTGGCTCCTATAACCAAATTAGCAATCGGTAGGCTGGCAAAGAGAGACAGACATGCCAGACATGAGCACGCTTCCATGAGGATCTTTTTTAAAGTACGTATATTTCACACAAGGACATAAATAGCGTACACCCAACTTACACGACGAGTGTAAATTTATGAGAAAACGTGTGGCAACGAATACCTGCTAGTARATGTCAAAAGCCCTGCTAATGAGGACGTATCTTTTTCAAAACGATTTATGATGTTGTACGTTTTACGCCAGAGGCTAACAAGAGAAGGGAGCACTAAATTGACAATTGACTGATAGGAAGTTTGTGGTAGTAGTAGCCAAGGCCTTGAGAGGTTACTGAAAATCATTAGACAAAAAGTTGTCAGACACTTTTTCACTTGAGCCGCGCGCACTGAAAGTTGTTGTGTGCGTTAAAAACGCACACCTCACAAACACAGGCAGGCGCGTGCACAGACATATACCACAGCTACACAGCCACTTACACATCTACACACACATACACACATTATTTGACAGTACACTTAATCTAACACTGGCGTAACATGAAATGCTATTTTGTAAGCATMATTTTCTCAGACTAGATTTACTTGTTTGCTGGGTGGGCTGTAGGCAGCTGTAAGGCCCACTGAAACTATTCAACAAGCCAGTTCAGAATGTGAGACAAAGGCGTTTCTATAACAAAACAACATAACCTAACATCGCAAACCAAGCGCTAACCAACTATTAGCATCGTATTATTTATGGTGTTTGCAACATTCGGAGGCATTTCTGCGATACTAATATAAGCCAGTGAACACAGGGCAGGGACCAGGCATCTGGAAATCATGCAGTGTTGTAGAGCGCGCTTACCAAGAGCATAAACAACAGAAAGTGGTGGAATAGCCTAAGTAGGCTATTTCTTTCTACCCGAGGACGGAGTAAAATAATCCAACGCCCCCTCTCTCTGTTTTAACACAATACCGCCTAATGAATATTCAGATGTCTTAAATTATGGTTTTATTGAGGTCGTATAGCAATTAAAATTCTGCGCAGGCAAAGCGGCGTAAAGCATAGTTCAGGAAGTCGCTCTGGCCACTTCGCAACGACACTGTTTAAAGACCGTTTAGCGTAATTATTAGGTGGGAGCAAAGMCCCATTCCTTTCTCCCTTCCTCTTCTTTTGAAAACATACATTTTAAGCTCACGTACCTGAGCTTCTCATCCAGGGGTAGATCCGTAAACTGTCCTCGTTCTGTCTCTGCTCCGCCTTAACGCAGCTGGACACCTTGGACGGGTCACCACCGGAGCAAATCATGGAGAGGTCGGGGTGTTCAAAGTGGGAACAGTGCATGTTCAGAGAGCCGGTGCCCAGCCCGTACGCAGAGGGATACATGCTGCGGGTTTGGGTGGGCATGTTCCCTGCGTTATTGTACAGTCCCGACAGTGTGGAGGAAGAAGAGGAGAAGCCTGCGCCGCCGGAGCCCGAGACATAGCTGCTGGCGCCTGGTGAACTGGACGCAAAGGCGCAAGAAGTTTGCTCGGGAAAGACCCCACTTGGAAAAACCGAACTTGCAGCTTGATATTTGGAAAACAAAGCGTTCGCATAATACAATGAACTCATAATTTGACCGGTGATTTGTAGGCCGGGAGGTTTTAGTGTCGGTTTTACGAGGTACTGTGATATATTACAGAATTACAGTCTAGATTTACACCAAAAATCACCCCTTTTTCCTCAGGGGCCACGTGACGAGGGCCATGTGATACAAACTCGTCCAATAACAGCAGGGCTTCCTACAAGCTCAGCTAATGTGGAAAAAGTGCACCACTGACCATACAAATAAAATACTTCAGTCTATTCACTGTACGCCTAACGGTAGGCCTCCCTCCAATCAAGGAACTAACTAGAACACAAAGAAATCGATGGTCAATAGAATATATGATGTAATCACCCGGCGCGTTGCACAATGATAAAAAGGCCTGATCCTTACAAATATCCAAATGAATGTATACAGACAGATCTTAAAATGKCCTCGACTTCTCGTTGGCCACCACACAAATAAGAAAAACCTATTTGTTTCCATATCGATTTTACTTATCCTTGTCAGTGGTGGGATCTCTCAGCAAGTTCCTCTGTCTGTTATCGTGGTCTCTGCGCACGCAGCCTGTACTTTGTCCGTGGACCAGTGGTGCCCACTCGGGCCCGTTCTGGAAGAATTTCTGCTTTCGAGCATCCCTCTGTCGACAGCAACCATCTCCAGCACGACAGAGAAGCTCTGGACAACACAAGCATTTTTGCTTTTACGGAACAGGGGGGGCAGGAGCTGTCTCGAGTCGCCTCGTGCCACTTACCACCCTATCGCAGTGTTTGACAGGATTCACCTGGYGCACAGGTGCTTTTATGCACCTTTTTTTCTTTCCTCTCTCCAATAAAACTCAACATGAATGTGACTGTTATGGGAAGTGAWATATCATCACGTTTTTTTCTGAAGTGGGGGATGCGTTGTTACAGCGAGGCCTTTCAAAATAGTCATATGATTTAGCCAACCTTTACAGTGTGGTTCCACATGCCACGGCCTTATCTACGTCAACATTGTGTGGAGATGAACATGTACGACACAATTCTGACCATGCGTCATCCTACATGGTTAGAAGTATGCACCCAGTAGCCATAAATAGTTATTGGTTTGGTGAAGGTTTTGATGCACTTGTGTCATTTTGGGTGAGATTACTAATTGGCTGAGTCAGTCTGTGTGGTGACGGTGGCTATTGGGATTCACACCTTGAGAGGAAATTAAGCAGAGAACAGCAATGATGTCACAGATTCTCGCTTGTAAACTTTATTGTGTCCTCTGTCTTCCGCCGCTTCCAGGTTTAGACAATAGAACAAAGTGATGAAGAACAATAAAGCGTATCATCAAGTCCCCATAAACTAATTCACGAGTAGCCTAGAGTACACATTCTGTTTAAACGAGGGGTCACATGACATCCTTTTTTATTTCCATTGTGTTTTTTTTCATTTTTTCATTTTTTTTTGCACTGTGCGCATGCTTACCCAAATAAGGAAGACAACAAAATACCATCAATCAAAACGAACTAAGGAAGAACAAGTGTAAAAAGAGGAAAGCCTACAGCATAAATAGGCAGTTTCATGTTGTTGGAATTCATTATTCGCTACGTCATCATAACATTGAAGTGAGAACAGTAAAAATTGCACAATTTAACTTAAAAACTATACAGCTGCCAAGATAATTGTTAATGTCAAAATTCTAACAATAAAAATGTTTTTTTTTCACGATAATTGTTCCACAAAGAAAGGACGCTATTTTTAACACAATAATACTTTCCAACATCAGATAAAAAGTACAAATGCTTAATTTCCCGTTCAAATGTTTCRTTTTGTCTCCCAACAACCACAATGTGAATGGTCCTGTCCTTTGTCACCGTCAGGAGACTTTCCCATCGATTGAATCAAACCTGGAACGGCTAGCCAAAGGCTGCCATGTTCCGAGACAAAACCACATGCTGGCTCCTCTTTCCTTATCGCCTTTTCCGCGGTGCTGATTTTGACCCCCCAGTCTCCCTATAGCTTACATTTGCTTRGCTTTGTCGCAGTCTTCCCCGGACGAGTGTGTCCCCGCGCCCTGCTCCTTCTGTCGTTTCTCCTTCTCGATCTCTTCCTGCTCTGTCTTACTGCTGGGGAACTTGTCCTTGTTGTTTTCCTTTTTCCATTTCATCCTCCTGTTCTGAAACCAGATTTTGACCTGTCTCTCGGTCAGTCCCAGGGCGTGCGATACCTCGATTCGCCGCTTGCGGGTCAGGTAGGGGTTGAATAGGAACTCTTTCTCTAGCTCCAGTGTCTGGTAACGGCTGTAGGTCTGTCGGCCTCGCCTTCGTCCGGCAGCTGTTGGCAAAATGAGGGGACATGTTTGAGGAACACATACAAATAGCCATTACGAATAGCCTATACAAGTTCACAAATACGGTCCTCTTATCGCCATCCCCAATATCCCCATAAGCAATTGTTATTGTCTCTCAGCCTACAGAGTGAAGCTATCAATTATAAAATCCACTCGTTTTTATATCCCCAAGGTTACTTAAACCTAGATTGACTTGAAGTGATTTATCAGCACTGCAATACAATTCAAATGATTGGATGTTCAATGTCCACACATTCATAGGATATGAAGTAAAATCCAAAGTAAATCATGTCTGACGCCCACACATAGGCTACTCAATGCATTAGGTGAAGCTATAAAGCGCCTAACCTGTGGGAAATGGCCACCTTGTAGCGAAATAATCCCAGAGACCACTGTAARTCGTAAAAGCGAGTAGTAAAACTTTAACCGGGGTGAGGAGTAAGAGAATCAGCTGCGGGCCAGCTCGCACATGGAGAGAAAAGCTTTGCTCTGCTGTCTATTCCCCTCTCTCTTGTATATGGCGGGGTCATTAAACTGTAAAGTGATTCGCAAGTTTTGGACACCATAAAACCATAAAAGCACTGTGTCTCTCCTTTTAAACACAGGAAATGCACCTCAGCCCTACTGGCAGATGCTGTAAGGTTTAACATTTTACCCCTTTCCCTCTTTTCATGCATACCCACAAGCAGTGTTTCAGTGACTTACATTGCGGTCGCATCCACGGGAATAACTGCGTTGGAGAGGGGCTCTGTTCCGTGCTCTCCGTCTCGTCYCCGATGCCACCAGCCGCTAGCTTGCAGTCGTTGTACTGGACCAAATCCGCGTCCTGGGGTCCAAAAATGGTTTGCCTCTGGAGAGCGTCGTACCCGTAGAAGTTGCCCGGCTCTCCATGGCATGTTACGGCGCAGGGACTCTGTTGGTAAGGGGCACTGGAGAGCGTGGACGCGCCGTGGTGGTAAAATTCCTGGATTTGAGGGGGATGTTGGAAAGTTGCTCCAGTGCCTGGTCCATACACTACTGTGGGTCTACTCCCAAGGTCCTGCGCGAACCCGCACTCGTAATAATTGGGACGTAAAGAGTCTCCACTCTTGTATTTGGAGAAGAGAGAGTTGACAAAATATGAACTCATCTTTTGTTGTTGTTGGTTTTGTTGTTGTTTGTGATTATAAAGACTCAAGCGCTCGAGAGGAAGGCAATTGACGAGTTCTTGGGTAAAAAAAAGAACCCGAGCTGGTTCGCAATATATGGGCTGATGTTGTATTTCAAAACATCCAATCTAAATAGCTGGAGCCACAATCATGCCGATTCCATAAAATCGTCTCCACTGAAATGCTCCTGCATCACAATTCCGGTATGAGGTGCCAGTTCACAAACAGTTTTCTGTGATTTACTCCGCTGCAAATGAGTTGTTTCATATTTTGCGGTGTCTTTTCACGATAATTTGCATCTATTATCGGGTCCTCATCTCATTGGCTTCTCGCATCCCACACGGACACTGCTCTGCTCTGCGGGCTTCTGATATGGAAGGAGTGAGAGAATGAAAAAGGGAGAAAAAGAGAAAGGGAGAGAGACGGAGAGGGAGCAAGGGACTAAGGGAAAGAGAGGGGGGTTGAGGGAGAGAGGAGGGGAGAATATGCGCATTAATATATTCAAGCGGGTAAGTTAATGAGAAATCTGCCGCTTCGCATCAGATCAAATACAGAGCGCCCCCACCCCAACGTACCCACTCTAAAAACCTCTCTTAAAGAGATWGATTTTTAGCATGTAGGCTGGCTAATGGTCAACCTAAAGGGATGCACATATAGCCTACTCATTCATTTCTAAATTCTAACGAGGTGGGTTCCTCTTTTTCGAAAATGTCAGGGTCGCCCTGGCAAATTGTGAAAGTACACGATGTAATTGGTATCAGTTTTAACAAGTCCTATAAATGTAATTGCAGTTCTAAAACAACTTGTCAAAGCCTCCGCACCAGCGTCTGAGGCTTGTTGAGAACAAACGAGGTAGTCAGATTTAACATTTTGATTATCGTATTTTTATAAATATGATATTCATAAAGATGTAATGTCTGGAAGGCGCGCCACTCGTGGTATAATGGAGAAAGTGGTTGTAAATGGTTTAACAAACTATAAAATGCAATAAACGCTGAGGCTGTTTGTTGTTTACACCTAGCATCAAAAAAGCTGTTAGGATTTTATGAGGTTCCACGACCAAAGCCATAAATGCTTCACTTGGAGCAATTTCACCAATACAGAAATATTCAAGTATTTCATTGTCATTTTAGTTGTGTTTTCCATACGGACTGTCATTATAGAAGCTGATATTTTAACCCCTAGACGTATTTTCCGGAATAACTAACAAGGGGACAACTTGTGGAAAKGTTGTGTTCGTTAATGACCTCATAAAAACGAAAATATTSTTAGGATTGGGACTAAAAATCAGTTTTAAAGAGAATATAGGCCTGTCTATACGTGATTGGTTTAAGAAATAGGCAGAGCGTAGTTTGCATTTACAAAATGAAGCCAAGGAGGAGTGTCTTCGAGTATTTATTCAGAATTCTAGTATTAGGACAACTAGCCTAGATAATTAAGATTATGATAACATTTCTAAGTTAGGCTATATTAGCCGATATATGACTTACCTTGTAGTGTAGGAGCCAAACGAATTGTAACTTTTTGTTATTCTTGCGTTATGCAGTTTTCCGATATTATGTAAGATACAGGCCTATATGTTCAGGATTGTTGAAATTAAGTGAGAAAATATCAATTTTGCGTGCATTATTTTATTCCTAGTGTGCGTATGCAAGTCTTAGCCCTGCTAGGCTACTGTCAAATGTAACCGTTGCCATTTTTAAAACATATTATTGACATAGGAGACCTGAARAACTGAATGAGGACTACCCTTTTACCGTGTATTTGGAAAACTAGAAAACATATGTCATGTGAATGTCCAACTTACAGTAGGACAATTAGTCATGTTCATATTTTATAGCATGTGCCGGCACGATAGGCTACGTTAAGGAGTGTACTGTAATTTYCATAAAGGTTCTTAACCCAAACCAATTAGCTATCTATTAGAATTATAACAAACTTTCAAATTAGCTACACTGAATTAACTGTTATCCTTTACATATCAGGGGGTTCTAATGTAAATTCAAACATATTTCACAGCGCTAAAGCGTTACCAATGTAGAGTTGAACCCAATTTCCCGGCATTTTACTTCTAGTATGACGATTTACAGCAAGAGTCTCTTATTTCCATATTTCGTTACATTGTGAAAAACATCAATATGAACAGCGTTTTTCGATCAAAAATAATGAATATAACAGTTGTACTACAAAGTTGAACATATTGCAGTCGAATAACAATAAATCATAAAAACCTTCACAGCATTCAGTTGATTTGAATAATTATTCCCAAAGTCATGGACAACAACTTTAAACCAACAGAAGATAAATTATTTAAAATTAGTAGGCTATATAATCTTCTCAGAAGAGCTGTGCCCTCTATATAAGTGCTTTAGGRCAAATAAATTATTTGTAGGCTAACAACATTTCTGAAGAAGCAAGCAAATAGTTCAAATCGTTGTCAATGCGCTTCTATTTCACTATTCAAATACATAGGCCTGAATTGAAATCTTACCATCATACAGGAGAAACATATAGGCCTATATTAATCTTCTTGCCGCCCTTCAAAATCTCTTCAAGAGGCTCTCTTGGCCCACGTTTAGGTGGTGTAAGTGGTATGTCTGAGTTTTCTAAGGACTTCCGGATAGGCGGACAACACAGTGGAGGCTTTCTTTCGTGGACCAACATCGCCATCAAGAGGCCATTTTAGGTGTGCCGCAGGGATTTCAGGTTATTACCAGTTTATGATTCTATGAACACGACACATACACCCACATAATGAAGGTATTTCACAACTAAACAGTGAAAGTATAGGCCTTATTTCGAATAAGAATACATATAGGCCACAATGGCTGTTCCTCTGTCTATACATAGGCCTAATACCGTCTGGTTTAATTAATATTGCTAAAAATGTGTAATTATGTAGGTCTATTTAATTGACAACACATTATCAATTGAGGAATATCTATATGTAGCATACAAACATATTTTTGTAAGAAATATTCGCTGCCGTACATGGGCCTACATATTGTGGAAAATAATATAATACATATTTGTTTGATTTAAGTTGTTACACTATGAGCTATCTACCTAATAGAAAGCATACCTTATTGTATTTGATAATATGCAGACAACAAACGAAACATGTCATTTGAGATGCAGCAAGGGAAAAAATAATAACACAAAACTGTTAAAATATTTATGTAACTTTGTAATCATATGGCAAGTGAGGTTATTCATTATTTCTACAACGAATGACGTKTAAACACGAGGGTAAATTAGGCTTCAACCATTTTCGAAAATAAGAATTATCCGAATATTTAKTTTAAGAACTTTGAATCAAGCTCATGCTAGGAAATGATCATTTCCATACTTTTGCCAAAGTTGATGGAAAAACATGATCAACAATGTGAATAGAAACACTCATTAGTACACATATTTGAGAAGTTTAGCTTGCCGTGATTTAGAAGTCAAAGCAATTTAGAGACAATATAATATTCATTTTGCCCATATGAGTTATGCGACTTTCCAGATGAAGACAAAACTCAACCCCTGTCTGTATTCTCTGCCCCCAGAGTACCCCTGGCACATTTACTCATATGATCTCTCGACTACATGGTGCAAAATTAGAGAATATTAACTTATGGACTACAACACTTGGCAGTATAAAGTCATTATTATAATATRTGTACTTAAGTAAGCAGGTCCTGTGGGTTGGAAGCGGAGGGGTGGGGGGATAAATGAGCATTTATGTTATTTCTGTTGGTTTTTGTTTTTTGTTTCACCTGTCAACCAAAAATAATAATAAAAACTTGATCACAATAAAAATCTATATGAATAGAAACATTCATTGACTATGCACATATTTGAGAAGTGTAGCTTGCAGAGATTTAAATGCCAAAGAAATTTAGAGACAGTATAATATACATGTTTCTTATTACTATTCGTTCATCTCTGGTTATTATTGTTGGGCCTAATTGTATCCTATAATTCTGGTAATTTCTTTGAAAAGTGTCGTAGAGGTAGGCTAATTGTAGGCCTCATAGTGGTAGCAAATAGTGACGAGTGGTGATGATTGTCAAAAAGAGGTTGCAACGATCATAGTAATTTCAGATTTGGTATGATAATCTGGCATATGATAAAATTGCCATGATACATTTTATTTACTCTATCCAGGAGTTTGCCTTTTTACTCAATGAATGCCTGCAAAATCCGAGCATACTGTTATACAACATAATTACAAACTGAGAACATGGGAAAACAGAGCTTTGAAAAGTAAGAGAGCTGACCACCTATTATAACCTATTCCACGACCTAACAATGTAAGGTTCTGCCACAAAATGGCCAGCCTAGCCTGGGCGCGAGGTTGTAAACAGATTAAGGTTCCCCTATGTCAGACGTCTCGCCAGAATATTTTTCTGGCGTTTTATGGCACTGCTGTAGGGCGGCCAGGATGCGCTCGGAAGTGAAACAAAGGGAGGCTGCGAGAACACTGGACTCCGGCGGTTCATCTGGAAGTCCAGACCTCGCCACGCAAGCCCCCCCATTCCTAGTGGAATCCGTAAACAACAAACGCAGCAAACAATAAACGACAAACGCAATGGAACAACGTAAATCCCCAGTCTAGAACGTGGATTAGGCCTACCCCACGACACCTCGAAACAGTTATTAAGGAGGACTTGAAACTTTTCATTCTCCCGGTGTTTGCTTTACAGCCGTTTAGTTCTTAACCTTCAGAAATGTATACCCTATAAAGTTTTATTGCAGTCATATTATTTTATTGCGGCACACCGCATTGAATTTTCTTTCTCTCTTTTATGACAGTCGGCTTCCCCATCTCCTCCTCCCCAAACGAAAGCCCACATCCTCTTTGCTGTTTGTTTCCTCCTGAAAAATATCATAACAGGCCCAGGGTTGGGTGGTACAGAGCCGTAATAACCAATATTGACCCCCTAGCCTACTTAAGAAGAAATAGGCMTTTTATTCACATATGCTTGGCGACGCAAAAAACTTCAATGTCTCAGTTGCACATCTGCAAGCCAGTAGTTCTGGTTGGCCCGAACTTCAAGATATATTTTAATTACTACAGGCTGCAGGGATTCAGAGAATAACACCCAACAATGTTATTGTACATTCAACCTCACGTAGCCTATATTCAGTTTCCAGAGTTCCACGCCCATGTTGTTATTTTCCATTTCTGAAAATAAATCGATTAAACATTCAGCATAATAGTTTATTATAGGATATAGGAGGATATAGGGTGTGAATTGTACCATTATGCAACACATTGTACCAAAATACGCGCAATATATCTATAAAACTATTTCATCCAAGTTCATGAATACACTGCTTTTTAGTTAAATATAATGCATGAACTCGTTATGCAAAGGGTTGGGCATTTGCTGGGTGTGCCATTTTTGGAAAGACGCATTCAAAAATCATACAGTTTTCTTTGCGTTCATCTTTGGGAAAAAAGTGAACATGGGCCTTAGAATCATAACCTACCTCACACAGCCGATTGGTTTCATTCCACGTCCTTCTCTAACCTTCTCGGGTTCTACCCAGAGTGGCACATTTTAAATACACATAACCAAAACTTTTAATTTTCATAAACGTATTAGATGAAGACTTCAAGATAAATATTGCCATAGGTTAATCTTAATGGATGCTTGGGTCTAAGGGTATCTTCTTCAGGGAACCATGTGCATACTTGGCCAAATTGACTCCTTTCCTTCAAGTACAATTCAAGACAAATGCTCCGGCGCACGAGACATATTTTGAACACATGCTCCTCCTAAAAGATGAAATGAATTTGGAAATATGAAAAGGCTCAAACTTGTTTTGTTCTCACTCACACGCAGAGAAGGYGCATATGCGCCCTATTTTGCGCGCTCTCGAGACCTTCTCACTGTCTAAAAGGAACTGGCTATCATAAATACAATTGCTTTATTTTCATTTTGATCTCATATTAATTCCATGAAGTTCTCAATAGCAGTAAAAAGTGCCGAGACATTGTTCTAATGTAAACTATTTTTTAATACGAATCCAGCATCAGCAGTTCTATCTCACAGATAAACAACACAGGACTGAATACAATTTACATGAGAGACACAAGAGATTAATGTGATATAAAAAAAAAAGACTGAGAGTGGGTTAGTAGTTTCTGGAGTCGGTCCTTACAGCGTTGTTGTTATTAAAAATGAAGGGTCCAACTGAGATGACCTGAAGGCCTCTCTAATGAAAGCTGCGAGGCTCGAGCGCATGGAGAGACAATAGGGTCTAATGCTCCTTAATATTCCGAATGAAGAACAGCCATGCGCGCGACTCCAGAAACGCCACCCATTTCATATCTCACTGAAAATGCATCATTAGAGTTTCCCAGGATGTTTGTAAGTACTCCCACAAACAAAACAAACAAAAATACATGTACACCAAATAAGTACGTCATTCCTTATTGTTTCGACAACACGGTTTAAATCAGTTAACGCTCAATACATTCTGGACAAGAACATGTAAACAATATCTAAAACTGGAGAAACGACTTCTGCTCATTCAACTCAGATGTCATTTCCCAAAACACCAATTTTTAACATATGCAACTCATTCCAATTAAAACCGTCGAGGTTATTCACCTAGGCCTATTTACAATCAATTAGAAATATTACCATCCAAAAACTGCTTTTCTTCAGATAGATTTCATTTTCAAAWCACACAAACGTAAAGAAATAAATTACATTTCATTATGATATTAGGCATGCGCTAACAATGTAAACATTTGTATTCTTAGACAATGTAGGCTTGTTTTTCTTCGACAGATGTTATATCCTGTATTTAAGCGCATATGAGTAAATCTTTTTATGGCATATATCAAAACGAGAGAAAGTGTAAACGGGCGGGTTATTGAAGGCCCTTTCATTTCCACGTAAATGTTTAAAAACGTTCCACTGTTAGAATGCACAGTCATTAGATGAATGCAAGTTGGCTACAGGCCAATGGGTCTACTGACCTTATATTGGCAGACCGAACTATATAAAACTAGGCTTAACCCCAGTCGCGAACAAGGTTTCATATTGAATGTGAACTAACATGTTGCATATGATGCTTCAATGAAATATACCATGTCGCGCTATTTACCCGAAAACACGTATTCCTGATTAATTTCCACATCAAAGTAGTCTAAAATATTTACTCTCAGTAGCGGCTTAAACTCTTTAAGTTGTGTTTTTAGCAATTACACAACGAAATAGTAACATTGGCCGCAAGGAAATGTTAAAGGATAAATACCCCATAGACCAGGTTTCTCCAACCCTGTTCCTGGAGAGCTACTGTCCTGTAGCTTTTCACTCCAACCCTAATCTACCKTACCCGATTCTAATATTTAGCTGGTTGRTAAGCTGAATCAGGTTCATTACAACTGGAGTTGGAGTGAAAACCTACAGGAGAGTACCTCTCCAGGAACAGGGTTGGAGAGCTTTGCCATAGACCTTTCCATATGAAACCCTTATTAGGTTATTACGCACTTTTACGCACAAGGAACTTGAAGGTAAAATGATGCACATGTAGAAAAAATAGATACATATAAGAGTGTGCACATACCTGTTGAGTTAGTATTTAAAGGGATTACAACAAATACATGGAACCCTGATATTTTGCTAAATACGAGCCAGTCAAAGGGGCTCTGGGGGATGTGACTACAAGGAATTATAAATAATACACTAATAATAATAATAATAATAATAACAGGCCAACCCCTTTACACTAGCTTATTAATCGATTTACAATATAACATAATTGGGGCGACTGAGTTGGGGAACTGCTGCTCGAATAATAAAATAATGTATTTTTCGTGAAAGACCAATTATGTACGGCGTATCTATGGAGCTGAAGAGAGGAATGGAGCGAAAAAACAAAAAGATAAGAATAAATGCAGGTCGCACACTCCCTTTAACTACAACCGTTCCTCTTATGTATTAATGACCACATGAAACCGACGTTTCAGCACCTCCATGCCTCTCCTGATGAAGCGTTGGTGTCATGCGTAAAGCAATAAATACGTGATACAAGTAGTGCTTGAGAAAGAGCCGCGTGAATCCACCCTCCTTTCTACTATATAATGTAATATATGCTATTTAGCAGACGCTTTTATCCAAAGCACTTACAGTCATGCGTGCATACATTTTATGTACGGGTGGTCCCGGGAAACAAACCCAGTACCCTGGCGTCACAAGCGCCATGCTATACCAACTCAGCTACAAAGGACCATAAGAGTTTTCTCTATTGGTCTGCGCTTCTATAATGTCAGGGGGTGTTTTTCACATCGATATGGAAAATAATAAAAACAAGCCTCCTGCACCCCCACTTTACCCATGACAGTCCATGTATGCCTATTTAAGGAAAAAGTCACGCGAAAGCAGACTCTTTGTGATGGTGGTATTTTTAATATAACTCCCTTTTTTTTCTTAATCCTTGGGTTGGTCCTTATTCATTTTCTTCATTTTCATCCGTCGGTTTTGGAACCATATTTTGACTTGTCTCTCGGTCAAGTTCAGCGAGCGTGCTACCTCATGCCTTCTGTCCCGGGTGAGGTACATGTTGAAGAGGAACTCTTTCTCGAGCTCGAGGGTTTGGTATTTCGTGTAAGGGCACCGCTTCTTCCTGGAAGACCGGGCATGCAACCAGTTGGCAGAGGGGTCATCTACAAGGGAAAGTCAGACGGACACCTTTAGTAAATGGCAAACAAACACAGACCAGAWTAGGCCCTAGACTAGCAAGCCTAATAACATAACTAAATACAAACATGCGTGCGTAATAACAAGATTTCCATGCCCATGCGATACATAATTGAGTTAAAGTGATATCAAAAGCCAAGTCTCATATTGCTCCAAATGGAACAGTGTTCGGTAATGTAATGGAGCAGAGGAGAGAGGAAAGTAGTCCATCACCTCCCCTCAGGCCGAAGGTGACCTTGGTGGGTCTTGTAAATGGGTTTAGAGGACAGGCAGCTCCTTCACTGTACATGTTTACCATGAAGGTACTTCCTGGACCACAAGGTGTCTTTTCATGTTACCATAACAATATCATACATGGGAAACACCAAGAGAATGGAAAAGGTACTCGTGTTCTTCACCCCACTAGACCTTGAAAATCACCCTGTTTGTGAGAAGTGCACTCTACATGGATGGAACACTTGGAATGTGATGTTATCTCGTAAACTATGATTCTCCGTATCCCGTAGTTTTTTTGTTGTTGTCAAAACCTCCAATCATTGCAATGCACTCCACCCTTCGGCTTGGTTAGCAGGCCTCAGCCGAATGCAATTAGGGAAGAAAGCGCAGCATGGTTATGAGAAGAAGCTACCCTCCCCCAACAGAGCCAAAAGCATTCGAACTATGAGAGACCTATAGTGAGCAACAGAAATGCAAACAAAAATGCAACAGCAAACAAAAATGCAGTCCCCCTCAAATGCGGTTGCTTTGGAAAGTGGATTATCTCCTTTTTATGGGAAATGTTCCAGGGGAAACATTTCTTGCTGTCTCCGTGGAGACGCCTCTCCTCTCTGGTGGCTTTCTCGGGAATGCATGCTATGTATTTTCATGTAGGCCCATCTACATTTCTTCACAGYTGTTTTTGGTATAACATCACTGTGTAGAGCCTGCATGTTGGGCTACCATGGCATTCAAATGGCCTAGAAAAGCTTMAACTGAGAATACCGTGATTACTCATAAGGCCGTGGGGATATAAATCTCCCAGGCATGGCATTGGAACGATTGCATCTGCAAGTGGACACCAATTCCTGTTCCGGGGCACTGGAGGTAGAAGTGGGCTTTGTGACACGCAAAGTGGTGCTTCGCATTCCCCAAGTACATAATCACCTAGTGTCATTCATCCCGTGCAAAGTCAGGGCTTTTCCTGTCACTGCATGACAAACCATCCAGTGCTATCCCATAACGCGTATGGATATGTGAAGGGTTATAGCTTTGGACAATGGATCTGGGCATTTCTACAGATACAAAAAATCTGGGCTCATTGAAGCCCATGGCCATTTCTCTTAGGCTACATACATGTAACCAATKTAGGGAAATCCAAYCGGCCCATGCCCCTAGACACGCACTTTAATASCACATCAACTGTCTCCAATATCCTAAATCGTATGATGCAATCCTATTTTTATCATGAAAGGAAATAACCCCCCGGGGATGATTGATAACCCTGTAAACCTATCCGTTGCCGGCGGACACGTCGRARATAGAGGTGTGCCATCTAAATACTTATGAGACAGCTCAAAGACATGATCTGCAACAATGCACGTTTAAGAGGGTATTGTCGCTGGATGATCATGGGGTCATTCGTCACAAAACATTCGTTTTGTGACGAATGTTGGGATGGAAACACATAATGGCTGCAGACCGTTATAATACCATCGTGTCTCTTTGCAATTTCACCTTAATAGTCTGAGAAATTGACCTTTCGTATATGCCAAGAGAGATTCGTTATTGCATTTCTCTACGATAAGGTTGCATCGTATTTTATATATAAGGTTGCATCGTATTTTATATATATTTTTTCCCGAACTGTCCCAGGGAGCCAACATACAACAATTAATAGTGATGTTGGCTGGTCTTATAACTTAATAAACTTCAGAGGCAATAACTTTTTTTTCACTCACGAGCGGCTGCTAGCACAAAGAGGGACGTGTAATTCCCAACTTCATTGCCTTTGCACGTAGTTTATTCTGGAATGCCGCCCAGGGCAACACAAAGGGGAATTCTGTTGCGCACCATCCATTACAGAGTTCACGTTTGCGTGAACCCATTTTGTGGATTAAAATCAATGTCCGTCTCCACCATCAGTCCATGCTACTCGAAAATGAGCATCAGTCAGAACATTGACCCATCCAATTAAGGTTAGGCCTCAGATAGCCTATATTTATGGTATATCTCTCAGTTTCCCGGTGCAACAAAACGTTACCGGGCGAGCACGCACAGCCTATTTCAACAAGACTGTGCTTTGCAGAGTAGCACACATAAATAGGTTTCTACTCCGGCTCGGCTCCAGGCCTGATTAATAGCCAGCCTGMTCTTATGAGGCAGTGTTGGTAAAGGACAGAAAATTAATTTTATTCTGTCAAGGCAACCATAGGCATGGCTAGAACAGTGAGTCAACTGAGAGTAGTGACCAACATCCTCCACATAATGTCATATAGCAGACAAATGAGTCTGCTAGTAAAAAAAAAAAAAAACTAAGAGTCTCACTTGGAAAATGTTTCAGATTCATTTTCTGGTGTTAAAGAGAAACTCTTGCCCACTCAACAGTCCTAAAGGCATCAATAAAACTTGCTTTCCAGAAAATGTCGTCAATGCGGTTTCTTTGCCAAAATAATAATTGCAAAAACGAACATATAGCCCAATCCCCCACACTCCACCTTCTAAACGACATTAAACGTCTATAAATAGACTAATGCCAACAGACGTGAATAAAATAAAAGCACGTTTCCCCTTAGAGAGGATATTTACACTAAAATATTGACTACAGTTAAGAGGGCCTTGCCCTGGTAACCCCTAATTTTACWTTGGAGAGACTCTTGGCACATAGTTCAATAGAGGGACGTTTTTCTAGAGGTGTTGTTCAGTTATTACTGGATTAAAACAAGCTGCTGRCAAAATGAACTGCACTAAAGTGCAATTGAGCGCAGAGAGCCTGTTCTCAGAGACTGTGTGCCAAAACTTACACAACTCAGTGTGAAARGGGCTGCAGTAAAATTATATTCACTACCAGTTGGTCCCCAAAACTAAGGCAGGACAGCGCAGAAAACCGCGCACGTGAAATATCGCACTAATCCAAAACAGAGTATCATCCATACCTTGACCTGATGTATRTATAAATGTATGATAATAATTCTAACGTAAACATACATAGTAAGTTAGACGCACACTACGGGACCAGATTTGGTAGTGAGCCTCTATGACTCGCAATCTCTTTGTTCCTGTTTTATGACAGCATTAAAAGCTTTACAGACTGTTCACTTCCTCGTTTTATAACTTACTTTGATCTGGCCCGTCTTTGTCTTCGCTAACTTCACAAATATCCTTATTGTCCTCGAATCCGGAGCCCTGGCTGGAATTCATCTCTCTTGCCGAAGAGGATTCCAAAATGTACTCGTGTCCACCGATTTTGGGGGGTTCCCCGAGGTGTCCCAGTAGCGGCTCCATCTTGACCTGYCCCTGCCCGGGGAGGGACTCCGAGCGCGGAGCGCAGTCGAGCCAAGTGCGTATGTATCGGGTGTCGGTGGAAGGCACGGGCTGAGTCGGGATGTATGGATGGTAAACCGCTGGTAAGCCATTGGAGGCATGGGGGCTGAAAGGGCTCCAGGACGAGCTAAAAACTGGAGGTTTAGGCTGGAAGCTACAAGAGGGGAATTCGGGATGCTCGCCATGTCCCCCCGGTTGCCTGGAGTTGGAATACTGTACATTGGAAAACCTGACTGAAGTCGGATCTTCGCTCTCGTGACTTATTATAGAGTCCACATAATAGTTGCTCAGCGTTCCAGAAATTGACATTCTCGGACATTATACAATTCACGGTTCATTGAATTGAAAACATATAGGACAGAAGTCTTTTTTTTACTAGCCTTCTACTAGCCTACGAACAAAGTAGAGCTAGGTTGCTGGGGCTGTGCGCTCGGAGCGAAATGATTGGTCAGACTTTTTTCACGAGCCTGATAAAGCGTCAATGGGGCGTAAATCAATCCGCCAAGGGGGCTGCACCTCTCCTACCACTGTACAAATGTTCCTCTCTAAATAAATTGTCTTGTTTATGCAATATGCAAAATGTGAATGCGTCCATATATATGTGGGTATCTGTAGGCGGTCGTAGAAACATCCAGCTGAATGATGCATCCCAACGACACTATACATGCATATTGGAAACAGTGGTCGACAAAATAAGCGATCACATTATTTTCTTTATCAAACTGATAAACATGCATGCGTCTCATGGAACAAGGCCGTTGAATACAATAAGCCTTATCCAATATATTACGTGTTTGAATGCCCAATACAGCATCAGAATCAAAGTAAYATCACAATACTATTAAGGCGCCATTATTTCTCTATCACTTTCATCTCTGGATGTCAAATCAAATGCATCTCTCTTGCCTATCACGTTTTATGTTTCAAATCTTCAGGTTTTAGACCTTTAATAGTTTGTTTTCTTCAAACTTCCGTCTGAGCTTCCTCTGGTGTAGGAAATGTCTATGTTCATGCTTTATTGGCAGATTAACAGTCATGTTTCTTAACGAGCGCATTAAACACTACTGCGTGCCAATCCCCTGTCTTTATAGAAGAAACTACTTGAACTTTTTTGGTCGTTTAATACTATAATAAAATGCTACATCAGGCAGCTTTGATTTTTATAGACCTGATATATCGCCTGTGGCGGGGACCGTAAACGACTCTGCTGTAGCATTCCTGCCACTGACAAAAACGCTCACTTCACACTCAGACACAAAAAGTAAACACCGCAGAAGTGAGACTACACCAGGATATTCGAAAACCCAGAGGATGATGACCATTTTACTGATACAGGGGGAAGCGAAGAAGACTCATAAGTTAACGGTTTGGAGACAGTTCATATTTATTTCTGGCAGCTTTCCAGGTATTGTGCATGACTTGTCACATTCAAGCGGGTCAAAGCTTTGGCCTCGGCCTTCAATGCTCTCTCTGCCTTCCACTGGCTCTCGTGCTAGCATCTAATGCATTTCAGCTTCAGAACAACGTCTATCAAGTGCAAAAAGAACAGCAATATAGGAATACCTACGGCTGAGAAGACTTTGCGCTGTGTTTGCACTCGAATATATCTGCAGGGTTATTGAGCACTAAATAGCCTAGCAGCTGTTATGTTAAAAAATATATAGACTAATTCCAAACCACGATAACATGCGAAAGGGAATTGGGTAGATGAGATTCATCTGTAAGGCCATTTGAATGTTTTTCCCTACATAACATTGCGTGTAGCCTTCCACTGGCTTGAATGTTGCATTGGTAATTGAATACACTCCACCCAATACCCGCTGTGCAAAGTGCCAACAACTTAATTAGATACATTGGAGTAGTAAACATTGAAAACATTATCTGCCAACCGCACGAAATGTTTAAAAAAAATGTCAAGAGCAACGTTTAATTAAATGTGGTAGACTATCGTATCGTAATTATCGTAACAAAATGTAATCACTGGTAAGGAGATAGGCCTACAAGTTACAATAATAAGGGTTTGATAACACCTCATTGTTAAATCAACGTAAAACAAACCATGAAACAAGCACATGTATCTATACTTATAATTCATCCTCAGATATTTCTTCCGACTACAAGAGCCTCCACTTTTCAATAAGAAACCTAATATTGCCAGGAGTTACAATAACTATCACATCGCCTCTCCAAAGCTATGGGCAACACTAGTGACGTGCAAAATGAAATATCTTATGATTATGCTCAGGTTCTTTAGAACTGTTTAAAGACACTCAGAAAGTCTCTTAAGTGGATTTCTGCACAAGAGAGCCAATAAAATACGTTTTGTGAGTAGCCTACACTCGTGGAAAAAAGGTTCCGGATAGAACCAAAAAGGGTTCTATTGCTTGCTTCATATATGGCACCCCTAAAGATTATATGTAGAACCACGTAAGGTTCCATTTAGAACCATTGGGTTCCATCCCATAAATGGTTCTATATGGAACCAATTTCGGTTCAATATAGAACCTTACGGGGTGCCATATATGAAGCAAGTATATAACACTTTTTGGTTCTATACAGAAACGTTTTTATCCTAAATGTTGTTAATTAACTTTGGCTACATGCCTTTATATGCTATGTAGCTTAATTTGTCCGCAAAAAAAGAGGGACGGGATATTGGTGTGTTTTACAACGTTCAAATAATGTGAATAATATTTTGTTGCTCTCCTGTCTTATGTGAATAATATTCGTTTGTAAATACCACTATATAATGGTATTCAGTCTAATTCCTTAAGTGATTATGATATTAGGAAACTCATGTCAACTATGATTATGTTACCAACCCCATCTCCAAGTAGGCCTAATCTATTTGTATCCTCCTTTGTTGACAGTAAATGCTTGATTTTAAAGGTTCTGATGCTCTTACTAAAGCTAGCCCGCTTGCACTTGGGACTACATAACTATAATAGGCTATTTACTAAATATAACACATTTTACATAACAGTGCGTTGTAAGAAAGTAGTAGTAGTAATAGTAGCAGCAGCAGGCCTGTATAGGTTAGTAGTAGAAGCTTCAGCATTAGTATAGCATGTAGCTAATATTAGCCTATATGCTAAATAGTATGCAGTCTGCAGTTCTTTCGGTGATTGTTGCTGCTAGCCTAAAGCAGTAAACAGTAACCTACACATTTGAGCAGTAACTAGTCACAATAAATCAGCCTTACATTTCTGTGGAATGTTGAGTACAAGTGCTTTGCCTTTAAGATATTAATAATCAAGACATGATTGTATGTGGGAAATAGTTAACACATATGCTTGCTCTCTGTGTACTATATAACATATGCTATTCGTATGCATTGCATTATCTATCCTGTTCAGATAAAATATAATGAAAAAATATATATATACATATCGAACGCAGTGTCATGAAGTTGTTGCTGAAATGCAAATGAATTGACCTTTAGGCTAGCGTCTAAATAAGGGTCATGTTTTCGTGAACACTGCTGAAATAAAATGACAGACATTGAAGTTTGAAAGTTTGACATGACTGCATACAAACTTACTATGACTGTTAATTACCGTTCCGACATGAATATGTGTTATGCTCTGTCATCTTTCTGTGAGCCCCCTCTGGATAAGCCTTAAAGGGATACTTCAGGATTTTGGCAATGAAACCCTTTATCTACTTCCCCAGAGTCTGATTAAATCATGGATGCCATTTTATGTCTCTGCGTAGAGTTTGAAGGAAGTTGCTAAGTAGTGTTAGTGCAATTGCTAACTAGCATTAGCACAATGACTGGAAGTCTATACTAACTGCTAGCATATTAGTAGAAACAGCGCAATGACTGGAAGCATGTGGTAACTGCTAGCATGCTACTCGATACCATAGACTTTCAGTCATTGCGCTAACGCTAGTTAGCATTGGCTCGCGAAACTACCTCTAACTTCCTTCATAATGGATGCAGAGAAATACAAATAGCATCCATGAGTTTATCTAACTCTGGGGAAGTAGGTAATATGCTTCTTTGCCAACTGAAATGCAGAATACAATGGCAGATCGGGGCTAAGCTGTTTTACATTCATTGCCATTGAACGTGTAAGAATCCACCTTCAGACCAAGTTAATGAATTTGTTAGGTTTCATGATGACAGATCTCTCTCTCAAACACACTCACAACACACAACTCACACACACACCCCTAAGGGCCTCGCTCTTCATACCAGTCCAAAAAGTCTATACTCTTTCACATGAAATCATCAAAACAAACAAGAGAAAGTGTGTCAGCCATTCACGTGTAACTGTCATTTTCCCAATAGAGACATCCCTGTGGTAAAATTCATGGTAACCCTTGGGTTATATATGAAGATGTACAGTGCCTTCAGAAAGTATTCACACCCCTTTACTTTTCCCACATTTTGTTGTGTTACAGCCTGAAATTTAAAACGGTTAAATTGCGATTTTGTGTCACCTGCCTACACACAATAACCTATAATGTCAGAGTGGAATTATGTTTTTAGAAATGTTTACAAGTTAATATCAAATGAAAAGCTGAAATGTCTTGAGTCAATAAGTATTCAACCCCTTTGTTACGACAAGCCTAAATAAGTTCAGGGGTAAACATTTCCTTAACAAGTCACGTAATAAGTTGCATGGACTCACTGTGGGCAATAATAGTGTTTAACATGATTTTTGAATGACTAGCTCATCTCTGTACCCCACACATACAATTTTCTGTAAGGTCCCTCAGATTCAACCACAAAGACCAGGGAGGTTTTCCAATGCCTCGCAAAGAACCCTGTTAAAAAAAAAAAGCAAACATTGAATATTATTAATTACACTTTGGATGGTGTATCAATACACCCAGTCACTACAAAGATACAGGCGTTGTTCCCAATTCAGTTGCCGGAGAGAAAGGAAACCGCTTAAGGATAGGAGAAAACTGAGGATGGATCAACATTGTACTTACTCTACAATAATAACCTAAATGACAGATTGAAAAGGAAGCCTCTAGAGAACACAAATATTCCAAAACATGCATCCGTTTTGCAATAAGGGATTAAAGTAAAACTGTGAAAAATGTGGCTAAAAATGTACTTTATGTCCTGAGTACCACTTCATATTTTCAAGCACAGTGGTGGCTGCATCATGTTATTGGTATGCTTGTCATCGACTAAGATTAGGGAGTTTTTTTAAATTAAAATAAACGGAATAGAGCTAAGCACATGAAAAATCCTAGAGGAAAACCTTGTTCAGTCTGCTTTCCAACAAACAATGGGAGACAAATTCACCTTTCAGCATGACAATAACCTATAACACAAGGCCAAACATACACTGAAGTTGTTTACCAAGACAACACTGAATGATCCTGACTGACCGTGTTACAGTTTTGACTTATTAAATTACCCTCGAAAATCTATGGCAAGACTTGAAAATGGCTGTCTAGCAATGATCAACAACCAACTTGATGGAGCTTTAGGAATAAAATAAATAAATAATGTGCAAATATTGTACAATCCAGGTGTGCAAAGCTCTTAGAGACTTACC
Source organism: Salvelinus sp. IW2-2015 (assembly GCF_002910315.2). Lineage (NCBI taxonomy): Eukaryota > Metazoa > Chordata > Actinopteri > Salmoniformes > Salmonidae > Salvelinus > Salvelinus sp. IW2-2015. Next base: position 205,701 of record NW_019942600.1, on the reverse strand, counting down.
CAGAAAGACTCACAGCTGTAATCGTAAACATGTATTGACTCAGGGGTGTGAATACTCATATAAATGAGATATTTCTGTATTTAATTTTCAATAAATCTACCATAAATTTTGAAAAGCATGATTTTACTTTGTGATTATGGGGCATTGTGTTTAGATGGGTGAGAAAAAAATATACATTTCATCCATTTTGAATTCAACAGAATGTGGTATAAGTGAAGGGTAATGAATACGTTGTGAAGGTATCAACAGTAATGCTGTAACATTTATCTGTAAGAAATAAACACATTTATCAAAAGCATATATGGCTTCTGAGTTTGATTTTGTTCATTGAAGTTTATTGAAAAGTTCGTGATCACAATGCAGAAAATTAGAACAAAAAAATTGTGAATGATATTTGTCTTGTATTACAAAGTTGAAACAAGATAGAAGTTAGAAAATGTATTGTAGACGGTAAATGTTAATGTGTTATTACATTGCCTGCAAATTATATATGAGCATTGCCCCTGACGCAAAGTAAAAAACAAGCTGGTGTGAATATGAGGTAGAGCCGGTGCTGGTGTTTTTAATGTAGATAATTTACGGCGTCTGGGCGTGCTGTACTTCATACAATGTATTTATTATATTAGAAGAAGCGTTCATCACACCCAAGTGTACACAGGTATTTTGGGGGAGGCTTAAATTAGCCGTTTAACTCTCCACAAGCCCATGTGCAGTAAGTTGACTATTGGGAGGGAAGTACATGTCAACAATAACAACTTTTCTAGATCATATTGAATACATTTTTAGTGTGCAATTACAAAATGGAGGGTAGTGCGCAGACGTGTGGAAACGGCTCATTCTCGTTGTTGTTGCATTCGTCCATTACGCACGGGCGTTGATGTGCAGTACTGGAGTAATTCAGGTAGTTTCAGGTTCCTGTGATAAGCGTCCAGCCCAACAACTTGAAACTACCTAAATCACACAACA
>NW_019942600.1:178093-199736 GCF_002910315.2 Salvelinus sp. IW2-2015 | reverse complement strand
AGGGGGGCTCCTTTGGACGGCAGTCCACGAAAGAGTTAACCAAGGACGCCGTGAAAACGAATCTCTCAGAGCATGACATTGCTAGGACATATTTTGACGAAAAGTCTGGCGAGCAGCTTCCTGCAAGGGACCCAATAGCGTCTGGGGTTCACCGGCAGGCTCCTCCCCTTGCGGCGCTGGTTGATTCAAGTGCCTAAATCTCCTATTCCCAGAACTTCCTGTTTAATTCATTTCTTATCCATTTCTTATCTTATCTATCTTTAATTAAATTAAATGCATATCGCCAATGTGTCAATGCAAGTAGCGGAGTTGTTTTCAAAATGGCTTCAAAATGGCAGAGATTGACATGTTATTTACTGCTAGATGGAACATCTGCATTAAATTATATTTTGCACAGAAATGTAATTCACTCACTCGGTTTAATAATATATATACACCTGGCTTGACTCTATTCCAAGCTGTATGAGCATATTCATGTGCGTTCATAACGTGTATGATTTTATAGAATTAACGCTTTCAAACCTCAAAATTAAGCAGCGTTTCGTGTCGGCTACAATCCCTTGTTAAAATCGCAAATTTATCAGTCAGATTTATGCCTATAAATTCGACGAAATGTGCAGCAATGCCATACACATTACAATAGTTATTAGCTCAAATGCACGCCTAGCAATAGCCTATCACTTACATCATTACGCACAGACATTGCTACGTTACGCACAAATATTATGACCATCTTATTATAAATGGATGATTACTTCACACTTTGTACAATCACACACTTATTTGTGTTTTAGTACAGGTTATATACAGTACCTTAGCCATGGCTCCTTATAACCTAATGAGTCATTGCTGTTGCTTATTTATATTCTGTGAACGTTGTTAATTATTTGTACTTAAACCCCCCCAGCTTTAAAGTCAATCTTGAATTTTTCCAACTATGGATAAAATATATAAGGACTCTACATTCATCTTGTAAATGTATTTTTAACGCTGTATTGTTTAGTAATGATACAATAATGATAACAATAGTAACAACTAAAGCCTATAGCTATAACAGCAATAGTTATAACGTTCTTACCTTCTTAGCGACACATTGCAAATCTACAATTGTTGTCATTTTTTAATAAATGAAGAGTACCCGTCACAAACATTCCTAAAAAAAGGATGAAATTGCTTTCTTCATCTATGTAAAGTATTATTGCAGTCACACCTATAGACACTTCAATTTGGAATGAAAACAATAATGTAATGCAGGACTGTCTTTCATATTCAGGTAGAGGATAGGCCTATTGTGGGCACACGAACGAGCTGAAGTAAAAACTAACTGTATAATTTTCGATACAGGCTATCTAGTATTACATGTTTGAAATGACAAGAAATTAAATGTCATGGCCCATAATCAGGGTTACAATTAAGCCTCAAATTGTAATAATAATATATATTTTTTGAGCGGCAACATTTTAATGCAATATGGCCAAAGAAAACAGCTGGCATAGCAGGTATGTTTCATTTCGAAACACGTGCGTAAATTCTGAATTTAGAAACAAGTGAAAACATCTGTGTCTCTCAACGATAGACTTATACGTGGTCTTTGGTGCCCAAGTATGCGCAAAATATGTGTCCTAAATAGGCAGGCCTAGCGTTCGTTCAACAAGGCCCCCACTCAATGGAGTAGTCTACAGCAATGATGTGAAAGGTTTGATGGAGAAAAAAAAGAGTTAAGGGAAACTGTGCAGAGAATACAGATACTGCTGAATGCATGTGACGGTTATAGTTAAAACCGAGGTTACTAAAACAAAGGGAAATTAGAACGGTTTGGAAATTCTCCCCGAGCTAAAATCCTTTGTGGCCTCCAGATGTCGCTGTACAGTTGGACCAATCGAAGGGCTCATGCCACGTTGAATGCACACGTTGTATATTGGTATATAATATTGTATACAGATATAATATTGTGAATTTGTAGGGCCTAAAAGGTTTATACACCTTTATTGATGCTCTGCGTTTACAGGCTAACTAATAACATGTGTTGGCATTGGACAGACAATTAAGACTGCGTGCAACTAATACATAAATATGTAGCCTAATTCTTACAGTTCACTAAATTGTATAGATTAGCCAACTGATCAAAACTAAAAGGTCCATGTGCTATAACCATATTTCGTACGTATGAAACACATAGCTAAGAAACGTCACTAGCCTAACTAGCCAATCGAGTAACACCTCATTTTCTTTCTCGTCAACCAATAGGCCCTCGCGGCTGTCCATTTGATAGAAACTTTAGATTCGTTGGAGGTAATCGTTTTGCTTAAAACGCACGTTGGTCAACAAAAGCACTATTGCAAAACTGATAGATTTTTATCATAAATATTAGGCTATTAGCCTACACGTGTTAAGATCAGACTTCGACAGAAGAATAAATAAGAACCGTGTCTGAGGGAAAATATGTCCTATATTAGAAGGAGAAAAAACGTTCAACTGAGAAAGACGTAAAAGGTTGTATAAAACGTTTGCATGGCCGCAGAACGACCATTGCTACTGCTACCGCGTAAGTATTGCGTAGGCCTGCAAAATGTGTCCATAACATAGGGTCTGTCTATACAACTTTAGAAGCATCACCTATGTTTAAATTGTTTATATTCTATATCATTTATAACTATTCTACAGTAGGCCTAAGCTACATCATTCTATGTAGCTTTAACTTGCACTGCACACGTAGCATCGTGGGATGAACGTTGATGCATATGGCATGGTGCAAGTAGGTAGTCAATAACAACAATAAGCTATGGGAAGACGTATTAGACTACAGTACAACTACACTCAAAAAAGTAACCTAAGTTTACTAGACTTCGAGGATGTTGACGTATGACAAACATTATTGTATTAAAGCTATAGGCCTCTTGATGCTAAACCAAACGAATTTGTATCTTCCTTTACAAAAGATGAACCAATAGTTTCCCAGACACTACAGTTTTGACGTTGACAACACCACTCTAACCCGGCTGTTACTTTTTGTCTGGCGGGCTGCACTAAAGCAAATAAACATTTGTGGGGGAACTTGGAATGACGGCCATGTCCTAGAAGCCCAGATAGAAGACTATCCCACAGGCAAAGCACGATTTAAGCCCCAACTTATTTTGTGCAACGAAGGCACGACAATTTCTATATTCCTAACATTCCTTTTTCATAATCACAAAGAATTGCTCTCCAAATGCTGAAAGGAACATCGGTGAAACTCCTTTAACTGTATCCATGACTACGGAGCCCCCAGATTGCTATAAAGTTTTACAACTGAGAAAGGCTCTAAATACTATGCCACTGCTCTGGAAGGTAATGGAATCGATCTTATGCAGATATTTCCTCTCAAAGGCTGTTTTTTTAAAAAGACGAATCCATGCATGAGTGTTATCTATATAAAAAACGATAGTTTTTTTTTAATGAAAATAGAATTGTGAGTGCATTACTTGCTGAGAATAGTAGAATAGTGCATTAGTAGAATTAAACCATATTATAACGAGCTGTTTTGCATATCTTATAATCAGCACAACGCGAAAGTCTAACCTTGAGGTTGGAAGGTCGAGCACCCTCACTAGAGTTGAGTGCATGGGCTACATTACTGGAAATGGCTATTCGTAGGCTATGTGCTACTCACTTGGCTTTAACTAAATTCCTCAACAGAAAACGAGTCAATGTTTTCCAGCATGGGGCCTTTGCCAAATTACCGACACAGGTATTGATATACCTGTTTGTCTGGTGTTGACGAAATCAGTAGCCTATTAGTCTAGGGTTGAACAAAAATTCCAATAGCATAACGTTAGTAGGCTAGGCCCATGGCCAGGCTATGGCAAATAATGACAATAGGAGTTAAAAATATTTTCCAGTGTGCTTACCTACCTCACAATTTTTCCAAATTCGGAATCTCCTCAGTTTTTCTTCATTACGACTAGTCACGCAATTGGTACAAAAAACGAGGCTATTGGAACTGAAAGTTTACGTTCAATACTGTAAAAATCTTTAGCCGTGCACACTTTTGAAAGACTATCTGGAAATAGATCTAGCATCCTCTGTGCAAAAGACAAGAGAAACAACCCACTAGGCAAAAACTGGTAGAATCAACGTTGTTTCACGTCATTTAAAAAAACTAAAACAATGTGATGACGTTGGATCAACGTGGAAAACTGATTGGATTTGCAAAAAGTCATCAATGTAAGGGAATTATTATTTTTTTTCACCCAACTTTTAACCTAAATCCAATGACACGGTGAGATGTTTGGTTGATTTCACGATAAATTCGAGTTAGTTGACAACTCAACCAAATGTAAATGAAAATTACACGTTAAACGGACGTCTGTGCGCAGTGTGAACTACAGTCAGTGGTTGACTTTGGGACATACGGCCATGGACAAACCCACATGCAAGTTCTGCTAACAATTACAAGTTTCCTGTGCCGTAAACCAGAAATAGAATGGCACATTTTAACTTTAACAAGTCTAATCTGGCAGATTACAATTTTGGCATCTAACGCATGATTGGAAGTGCAGAGTAGTCGTTCAATATGAAATCCTCATTTTATATTTAAAAAGCTGAAATAAGAGGGTGAAAACTAAACAACACGGAATAGATCTCACCTCACTTGCTCACATTGTATATAGACTTATTTTTTTCACTGTATTATTGACTATATGTTTGTTTTACTCCATGTGTAACTATGTGTTGTTGTATGTGTCGAACTGCTTTGCTTTATCTTGGCCAGGTCGCAATTGTAAATGAGAACGTGTTCTCAATTTGCCTACCTGGTTAAATAAAGGTTAAATAAATAAATAAATTGTAAAAAAAAAAAAAAAAAAGATTGTCTTGTGCGTAATGCAAGGCGTTTCACACACTAAGAACAGTATATTGTATACTATAGTACTATGTATTTAATCATTTTCTGACATAACTTCAACAAAGTATCAACATTCTGCAAGGACCGAGATATTTCAATATCCTGCATCTAGTCACCAATAGGTTTTAAAGCATGAAGCAGGCGTGTAAGCCTACCTTTACATTTCACCAATCTTTACAAATATATACCCATTAGTATTGTTAATACTTGTATTGTTGTGGTAGATATTACTATTTAAAAACAACAATAATAGTATTGTTGTTTGTAGTATTGTTGTCTGTTATTTTAAGGATCATCGTTATTATTGTTATCATTACTATTACTATTATTATCATTATTACTATCGTCATAACTCGAAAACGAGGAGAGGCGAGAGAAGAAGACAAGTATTGTTATTTGATTGTTATTTGTTATTGTTATTTATTTATTATTAAGGTGCTTGCTTCTTAGTAGTGGGGTGTTCATTGTGTAGAAGACTGCTTTTGTTTATTTTAATTGAATGTCTATAAATAGATTTCAGAACAGCATGCTTTAAATCATTTGTATTGCGTGATGAGTTGTCCTTTCAAATGTCAATGGGTTAATTCTATATCATTTGCATTGACGACATCCATTAGCACAATCAAAAAGACATGGACGCAATCTAAAAGTAGTTCCCGTTAATATGCTATGTATTTCAAAATTGCTCCGTACTTTAGATTTTGTAGGAACCATCTTATTTATCCCAAGAATATATGGACATTTGAAAATCTGCAAGAGCTATGCTTTTGCATTAATACTTTGAGATGAAATACTGTTAACTAAGCCCAATAAACGAGACTTGACTGTTAGAGAGAACGTCTGCCTTCGGTGTGCAGTACTATACTATGACCAGAAGGTAACAGTGTTGCCTAACTTTGACTCCTGTATTTATTTTAAATTTAACATTCATTTTTATCAGGGAGTCATACTTAGACCAAGGTCTCTTTTACAGATGAGCCCTGAATGACATAAATTACAGAAAATACACAAATCAATGTAAATACAAAAATGCAAGCAGAACGAAAAACAAGGTCATAAAAAACAAACACAGTCATCAGTAATAAGGTCCTCAATCAGCTTTCTGAATTGCCCCAGAGGCACCAAAACATCACATGTAAGAACATTTTGAAGATTGTTCCACAAATAAGGTGCAAGAAAACTAAAAGCTGATTTATGTATGCAAAGGTTTGCAGTGGAAAGTACTGGTGTCTGCTCGAAAACAATAAGGCAGTGAAAATCTACTCTCTTTTCATTCGACATTACTGATATATTTTGCACTCTTTAAACCTAATTAATTGAAACAATAACAAAGCCAACACCCCGCCTCTGTTTTGGAAAAAAAACTCAGGAATGGGCATGGAGAAATGTAACCACTATCAAATTCATAGACAGAGGTATGGATGCAAGGGCCATCCATGATATCAAAATGGTCGTGTTAACCATGCTTTAAAGCTATACGGTGTTTATTTACATTTACATTGTTTACAAACATTGGAGTAAAACAAGCTTATATTTTGGGTTCTGATGGGATACAACCATTGAAATAAGCTCACGAGGCATTTAAGTTGTATTCTTCAAGAATCAATGGGTATATATTGTCAATTTATAAGTCCAAAATGGATGTAGCAACTAAGGATACTAGGTTTAATCACAAATACCCAGATATAGATATTTAAGTTTCACTGCAGCATCTGTATATACATGAGGCCTATGACGGACACAGGAAACAGACTGTCCATGGAGATTAACAACCAAACATTGTTTTACACAAGAACAAATGTGAAAAGCAGACTCATCACAGATGTGTTTGTCTACTCCATCCAGGGCCGGCTCTAGCCTTTTGGGGCCCTAAGCAATATTTGGTTGTGGGGTCCCCCTTCCAAGCGGGCAACATTTTTTTGTGACAGAAGAGACAAAATGTATGTTTTGAAGTTAATTTCCTGCAATTCTACAAATTTTGCCATGGAGCGTAGAGAAAATGTTGCCGTTTTAAAGCTAATTGCCTGCAATTCTATACAATTTGTCATGACTTATGCCATGCGTGAGAGTGACTAACAAAATCAACGGGGCCCCCTGGAGGTCAGGGCCCTTGGGCACGTGCACTGCATGCCCGGTGTGTACTAACTTACCAATGTAAATGTAAAAAAATGGAAGCTGACATGGCTAACTGAGTGACTGTCAGTGACTGACAAAACAAGAGAAAAACTGCTGGTGCAAAACCAAATTTCGATCTGACTAGCTTGCACACTTTTGGCCCAAACATTTATGATTTGGATGGTCTGCTTGCAATTAGCATATTAATCCAATTAATATGGCCAAAATCTTGCTTAACAATGACACCCTGTGCAGAGACTCTCTTCCAACATGTTGATATATCAGACCACAATAGACGTGGTTTTCAATTCAACCCACAATTATATCAAGAGCACTTTCAATGTCATCCAAAAATCTTACTCTTTCCATCATTGTTCCATTCTTTCTATCAGTCCACAGCCCTTAGATGTACTGTTCTGGTGTGCCCCTCTGCAGTGGGAGAGAAAGATCCAATGATGGGTCCACTATGAACCATCATTCACAATCTCTCTGGAATCCAGGAGGACGGAGACATTGATTGGTTGTTACTTCAGCCTGAAAAAGACTGTGATGAAATAAACATGCTGATAAATATATATATATATATATATATATATTTCACCTTTATTTAACCAGGTAGGCCAGTTGAGAACAAGTTCTCATTTACAACTGCGACCTGGCCCAGATAAAGCAGAGCAGTGCGACAAAAACAACAACACAGAGTTACACGTGAACAAACGTACAGTCAATAACACAAAATAAAATAATAATATAAAGAATCTATGTACAAATGTAGAAGAGTAGGAAGGTAAGGCAAAAAATAGGCCATCGAGGCAAAAATAATTATAACTTAGCATTAATACTGGAGTGATATATGTGCAGATGATGATGTGCAAGTAGAGATACTGGGGTGCAAAAGAGCAAGAAGGTAAATAACAATATGGGGATGAGGTAGTCGGGTGTGCTATTTACAGATTGGCTGTGTACAGGTACAGTGATCGGTAAGCTGCTCTGACAGCTGATGCTTAACGTTAGAGAGGGAGATAAAAGTCTCCAGCTTCAGAGATTCTTGCAATTCGTTCCAGTCATTGGCAGCAGAGAACTGGAAGGAAAGGCGGCCAAAGTAAGTGTTGGCTTTGACCAGTGAGCTGAGATAAGGCGGGGCTTTACCTAGCAAAGACTTATAGATGACCTGGAGCCAGTGGGTTTGGCGACGGATATGTAGCGAGGGCCAGCCAACGACAGCATAGAGGTCGCAGTGGTGGGTAGTATATGGGGCTTTGGTGATAAAACGGATGGCACTGTGATAGACTACATCCAGTTTGCTGAGTAGAGTGTTGGGGGCTATTTTGTAAATGACATCACCGAAGTCAAGGATCGGTAGGATATTCCGTTTTACAAGGATAAGAGCATATTCATAAAGTATTTCCCTTGGTTTCCACTCTGCCTACTTGTCATGCATGCAGTATATTACATGTACATGTTATTCATTTTTAACAAAGGCCCAATATCTAATAAACTGCATTCTGAATGGAAACTGTGTTTTAGTCATGTTTAGCCTGTTGGGCAGATTGTTGTCTCTGTGCATCAAATGTACATCACACTTAAACATCAATGAAACATTATGAAGAATTACACAGTGTATTGCATGGCCTACAGTAGGCCCTACCAGCACCTGTGATAAGCAATCAAACATCGACATGAAAAGATGATGATAGGCAACCCGTGATCTCATGATGGATGAATTACCAACTTCTGGGACTGACTAACATTGATACTTATAATTAAACCACTAAGCCAGTTGATTCATTCAAAATCATCCAAAACGCATGTAGGTCATACTTCTCAAAATGGAAGCAAAACTGCACAATGCGAAGAAGTATTTTCCAATACCTCCTGAGTTTTATTTTTCATTCATATATATTCGGTGACAGCCAATCTAGATCATTGGACACGGGTGAAGTATTTTATAGTTGTGTATTTCAGTGGCTCTGTTGCCTCCGACAGACAATTAAGATGGGGAACACACGCTCAATGTCCCGGGTGCCTATCAGAGCGAGAACAATTCAATAAAGAGCCTTCCTGTAAAACGAGCWGCCTATGTCGTCACTGGGAAGGACCGCCGGGTTTTTCGGAATCGTAAAACACGAGGCCGTTCTCTAATCAGAAGCTCTCGCTTCAAGATCGCGTTTGACCTTGAGTGACCGTGAAAGAGGACAAAACCAAGACATTCGCTTCTGTCTGTGTAAAGTATCGTTTCTATAACTCTCTTTATTCTATTTGATGTCAAATCCCGATCTAAAGATTTGTATATTTGGTTTGTGAGTGCGGTCTGTGCACAATTCCCTTGAAGGAAAATTCTTCCACCGACCTCATGGGTAGCCTACTAGTGGACGTTTAATGCAACTAMCTGGTTGCATGTCACTCAAAACGACGCAAGATGGCAGAAGAGAGCCGACTTACTGAAGACAAGGACGTTGCACAAAAGTGCCTGTCTCTCTGACAATGCATACGAATTCATATCAAATGTACCAATCATATTTTAACACAACTATATTCTACAAGTTTATAGTGCTGCCTAGAAGTGCATAAACAATTTTAAATAGTTAGGCTACCCCGACAGGAAGTTCAAAGTATGCCTTCCTGCTTTACTAAGCGACTGGGGAATCGGCTATTAATCAAATATGAATACAATTTGAATACATGATTTACTTTATCATGTCAATCATCAAGCATCACGTAGCAAAAAATCACGAGTAGGCTAACTCATAACGAGGCTAGCACAAAATTGCAATTTTACATACTGAAAAAAAAGAGAAACCACTCACGTTCTTCAAGTCCCCAAAAAGTATTCATGATTCATGAAGGTTCATCGGTACGTGCGTGAAGCTAATGATAACTTGTTGAATGTCAGAAAATGTAGGCCTAAGCTCTGTGTCTGGGAGCACAAAATATGCCCGTTTATTTGAGTATTCAATTGCAAAATCCTATTTCATAAAAGGACAATGAAACATCCATAAAATAAGGAAGCTTCTGCTGTATACTTTTTTTCGATAGATATTATTGTTGGAAAGTACTTTTTACAAGGTGAACAGGGAAGAGAGAAATTCAGCTCGAGGCAAGTCGACTCAAGAACAACTTGGACCATACATAAATACGTTTTTACCATTTTCATCTGATCCTCTTGTATTGTTCCGAAAAGTTTACGTAGGATCAAATACAAACATTTTAATCAATATTTGAAAAGATAAGGCATTGATGAATAGCAAAACTCAAAATCGTAATTGTATACAATGCATATTGTTGTCTTGGTTAAAAAGCAATAGGATAAACAAACAGCTATTGTGTTTGAACCGCTATCAAAGCCTCAAGAGATACTTCATACGACAATAAGAGCAAATCTTTTTTAGAATGCAAAATTACAACCCAGTATTTAAATGTTTTCCAGCTAAATCTGAGGTATTTGACATGACACAGCATATGCCTATGCATAACAAAAAAATGCACAATCCGACGGATGCATAAGATCCCGCATTGCAGTATTTAGGCAGTAGCTCTTTCAGTAGCCTAGATTTTTCATTATAAGAAGTGTGTGTGCAGTAGTTATTGATCATGTATCATTTTACTGCTCACTGTGGCCTATCCCTTTTTACATTCAGGCTAAATGTATTAACAGTTCAACAACTTCCAATTGTAATCGATTGGTCATATTGAAGCCTGCATTTGCGAGTTTCTCTCTCTCTAGAACTAATACGGCTAAATGAGTCTTTGTTTACGCACTTGTCGAAATAAAGACATTTGTAGCATATTACGTTTAGAATTTATATCACAGAACCACTAAACGTTTTAAATAGTATCAGAGGTCAAACACACCAGGCCTGATTCATATCTCCAAATGGGAATGCAATAGATTAGTCGATCAAACATGTAACACAATTCGGATTAAAAATATTGCATTCGTTTACTTTGTCCGTTTACTTTGTTCACCAGCTGTTACTTAGGCTATATGTACCCATACAGGTTACAACATTAATATAACGTTGTCTATATATCTTAAACCTGCACAATTCTGAAGTTGTACAACAATTTGTATCCCAATTTAGGCTAATTTTTAAGGGTTTATAACCCGGGAAGCTATTGTCTACCGAAAGAAACTGTGATCAATTATGGCTGTAGGGAATGAATTAACCGAATTACAGGTTATTAACGATTTTGTGTGTTATTGTTTTGGAAAAACGTTAAAATACACAACGGCCTGCAAAAACCACGATAAATATATCAGGCTATTTTGTGAACTGCGGTTTCGCTGATACACTCCAACACCTGGCATCAACACTTGTCCATTATAGGCTATGCCTACACGGCGGCCCCGGAGAGCAATGTCTGGCGTGAGGTGTTGACAAACCACCCACGTCATGATACAAAATTCCCTTTTTACTGGCCATCGAAATATGGAATCGGCGACCAGAAAATGCGAGTAAGGTCAATTTGGCCTCGGCTTCTAACACGCTGCTGATTCGGGTAGGGCACCTCTGCACTCTGGCGCGGCCCAACACATCTGGACCACATCCACGCCGTGCCAGCGGGCTAGTGCACTGGGCTACTAAAAACATCCACGCCTTTCATTACGATTCTAGTTACACAACTCATCCAGATGTACTGAGTCAGATTTTAATTCGTGTGCGAGACATGGAGCAAGGTTAAAGGGATAGTTTATCCAAGTTACAAAATTACACCTTGGTTTCCTTACCCTGTAAGCAGTCAATGGGCAAGGTATGAGAGCAATCCGTGCTTCGGTTTAGTTTCCCTGGCACTGTTTCCACATGCTAATGTTTTTGAATTCGTGGCACAAATCCCATTCAAGTCATGGGCCCGATATTAGCATTTCATCATGTCCAAAGCATCCAAAGTATCTCGAATTATTCGTGAAGCTCAACAAAGTCACTTTTAGACGTTTTGAACAAAATGCTAATATCCGTCCCATGACTTGATAGGGATTCGTGCCACAAATGCTAAAACATTCGCACGGGAAACTAAACCAAAGCATGGATTGCTGTCATATGTAAGGAAACCAACGTGTAATTTTGTAATTAGGGTGAACTGTTCCTTTTAAGGAGATCTCCACACAACAGGTCAAGGTGAAATATGGAGTTTGTTGCTTACAATTACCTAATTAATATGGTAGATATAGCTATATTTGTGTATTCGGTTCCGATACACGAAAGGTTTAAAATTATTTTCGCAATTGTAGGCCATGAGTTAACCTGTAAAGCCATATATGATTATTGACAATACATTCAGCATAATGTTATTGAAATTAATTATTGGTGGGCTAAATACATCCAAATGTAGCTAACAGTTATAACATAATAACTAGGTTCTAAAACTGGAGGTCAGTGCGTAAATAATTTCAATGATTTCAATGATTTTCAATTGCAATAATTTCAATAGCCCAGTACAATGCAGAACGTTGCCTCACTTTCTTCCGAAACCAACTCCGATTTATAAGGTCCACATAATTGTAGTGCCCCGTAAAATCTCACAGATGAGTTGTGTGTTGCATGCCAATACAATTGGTTATTTTACTGCGTAGTCTTAAAGTTATGTTGATCTCGGTTTAAGTAGGCGGGCTTTTCCTCTCAATCAGAACGATGCTATGATGTTGTTTCATTGTGCGCGGGTGGGCTGGTGATCATTAGCGCGCACGAGAGTTCCAACTCGTGTTCCTGTTTGTCAACACCAACACCTCTCCCGCTTCTCCCAGTTCCACTGGCGACATAAGAAAAGAAAGCACAAACCTAACCAGATTCAAGATATACACTGAGTAGCCTAGCGCATGGCCAAAAGGCAGGCCAAGTCCATGCTGTCACCCTTTAGTATAATTTCCTCTCATATTATTTTCAGTATAGTCTTTATTCATCTTAAATATTGTTCATTTCTATCCCTGTAAGTAGCCTAGCCTTGTCTTCCAGAGCCCCATTTWTTCAGCCATATCCGGTAGCTGAAAATATAATAGTCTAGGCCTGGTTGAATGTGTCTATCCAAAAGTCCCTTTGCTGGCGTATGGTCCTATCAATAACCTTTGGCATGACACTATGCAAGGAAGGTAAATAATGGCATACGAATACATACCTAACATGATGAGAGGCTTATCAATTAATCTTAATGACTCTCCTTTCCAAATGTAATGTCAGTAAGTAAGTATCCAGCAATTGTATCCAGCTATTGGCTAGGAGTTTGGCAGCTTAATGGTAATATGTGGCGGGCGTATGTGACATAAAACAAATACATAAAATAGTTTTAAAACAGAGTTAATGGTTAACTATCACTGTTACTTACATATCATTAATTCAAGATACAGACCTACAATAAACATTAGAATTGCCCTACGCTTTTTAGGTTTTTATTTTTAAATAATTATTACATGCCTAATAATAATAAAACTATGTTGGATACATATAGGGTAAACAGATACATTGTTGAAAACGATAGGCGCATGTGACTTTTGAGCGTCTACACAGTGCTAGGCCAACAATTTGTTTTGCTCAGCAACAAAAAAAGACATTTCAATCCTAAAATTTGGTGTAGCCAAATTCTAGTGAGACGTTCAAAATAGCACCACTTGTATGGCCAGTAAACTTTAGCACGTGCACCGCCAGAAAATATTTGCAGTTGAGTTCATACCCTATTGGACTAGTGTTGGCACCAGCTGATGTGGTTGTAAGAAACATCACTTTGTTTCTACAATCTATAGGCTCTTTATTAAAGCACACATGTGGGGAAATTCTAGCTCAGCTACAGTTTAGCTACAGACTATTAGTGTTGTGCCGTTTTAAACGGGTCGTTAGGTGGTGATTTACATCCATGATCTTGACCCACAATATCTTCTTACATATATATAATGTTTATCTTTGTAAATATTGTACATTTATTTATTTAACCTTTATTTAACTAGGCAAGTCAGTTAAGAACAAATTCTTATTTACAATGACGGCCTACCGGGGAACAGTGGGTTAACTCATTTGTTCAGGGGCAGAACGGCAGATTTTTACCTTGTCAGCTCGGGGATTCAATCCAGCAACCTTTCGCTTACTGGCCCAACGCTCTAACCACTAGGCTACCTGCCGCCCCAAATATATAGATATCGTCAATGTTTTTATGTGGTTTTGACCTTGTCCCCATTTTTGCCTATATGGGAATGCAGGTCTTATTCTCAATTCATTAAACCATGTAGGCCTATGTGTCACCTTGCAGCTCAGGGAGCTCAGACTGAGCTCATCACTATTTCTAGGTGCATTGTTGGAGGCCTGGTGTGTAGAGTCATTTCCTCTTCCTCCTGCATGCAGCGAATACGTTTTGAGCCTCAGGTCTATTGACCACCTCAGTCCAGACAAGGGCCAGACTACTTATTGTTTACAAGATGTCTCAAGTTCAACTGCAAAGTCCACCGTGTAACAAAAGACTGTCCGCCATGCAGACTAGGGGGAGGAGGAGTCTGCAAAAGTGAAAGAGTGTAGTAAACTGGTGGGGGGGGGGGAGTTTGGCTGGACGTGAACTTGAGAGGGAAGAGTCTGGCATTCTAGAAATGAAGCATGCTCTTGGGACGGCCAGTTGGAGGGATATTGACATGGAAGTCATCGCGGGATAGAGCTTGGACTCTCTTTCTTGTCTTCAAGCCAGCCACCAAAACACCAAAAACACTGTCAAAACATTCATATTTTAACATCGACAGATTGACATAATAATTTGCCATCTGCCTTGTTTAAAAATAAAGTAGTTTAAAGCACACTCAGGAGGTTCAAAGATTAGCCTGAGTGGCAGAATGTCTCAAATCTAAAATAGGCCTAACGTTACCATGTCCAAAAACATTTAATATAATTAAGTCGTTTCAATAGGTTAACAATTATTAAACTGCTTTACTCCATTTAACTTTGTATAACTGTTCTATCGCAGTAGTTCATATTTTCAGACAAAATAATCAAATGGAAAATAGGCGTATTAAAATATATATTTTACATTTGGGTCCAAATACCCGTCAATTTTCACAGACATAAACATTGTCCCTGTCAAATAAATCGAATAAAGTAAAGTAGGCCTAACTATGATATTAAAGCATACATGTATAGCCAATATGTGACATAGCCTGTCCTATCCATAAATTCGTTTTGAGCGTCACACTTTGAAATGGCGCTTTCTTCAGAGTTGGAATGCTGTGTGATGATGATAAGATCTGTTGCCTACTTCAAAAAGCCACGACATGCTATTCTTTACAGTTATGTTTAAAGTTACACCTCGGTGAATCTTGAGCAAAGATATAGGCTATACTCCTAACATTAATATTGTATTGGTATTTGGGTATAAAGCACACTCAAGTCCCTGAGCGTTTGAGTTATGAGAATATTATGAGAATTCCCTAAAACATTTACATTACATTTAAGTCATTTAGCAGACGCTCTTATCCAGAGCGACTTACAAGTTGGAAAAGTGTCTATATTTCACCAACGAGAGAAGTACATGCCTATGTGGTGTGTCAACTGACTTTAAAACAGAGCACAGCAAAGAGAAAGCAACAGGACGATGCAAAGGTGATGATGTAAAGCGTTTGAATAACGACGCACCTTTTACACCCTGACTCATCTAGACCGGCGTTAAGAGTAGTATGCAGCCGGAGCGCGCCTTAGCTCTGCTCACTATCCAACAATTAAACTGTTCGGAACCGGACAGATACGCAAATCGCGTCTCAAAAGACTTTAAAACAGATTATAGTGCGTAAAATTATTATCCAAACGAGCGAACATTCGGAGAATATTATTTCATAGTTACGCAGGACGATAGTCACTATGAGGTCCTCTCAACACGAATGGAAGCATGTGTGGGGAACCAAGGCTATAATCTACTTTGAGAGCCTTTTCCATGACAAGATTGACACAACATATTGTTTACGTTGTGAGATTTACTGTATATTCGAGATATGGACAACCGAAGATAATCAGATCTAGCATAACGGTGGCTATAGGCTATTCATAGGGACATAGAAACTCCCGTTCCCCGTATAAATATGCATGATCAGCGTGAGACAAACGGTATTGCTGATCTGGTGAGCGCGTGACACTCAAGGTCAAGGCCGGATTAAGGAAGTCTGCATTTGCCTCATGCTCTGTTTCCTTCTTGAACATCAAAACATTCCTCGTATCCACCCAGAACAGGATATATAGACTAACAACCGATATTGAATATGCAACTCACTTCTTGACGCTTGAAGTGAATTTCAATTGTTTTAGTTTGCATATAAAGGCCTATAGCTGAAGTCAGTTTAACCTTTGTAGCCGTATCTGACTGATTTTAATTTTAAAATTAAATAGGCCTACCAATTAACACAATCCTGTCTAAACCATTCATATATATTTTGAAGTAGCCTATTGGCTTAGGCCTGCGTAAACGTCCAAGGGTTCCAAGAGTATTAATAGAGCAGTAATAAAATGAATTCGTTTTGAGCGTCACACTTTGAAATGGCACTTTCTTCAGAGTTGGAATGCTGTGTGATGATGAGAAGATCTGTTGCCTACTTCAAAAAGCCACGACATGCTATTCTTTACGGTTATGTTTAAAGTTACACCTCGGTGAATCTTGAGCAAAGATATAGGCTATACTCCTAAACTTAATATTGTATTGGTATTTGGGTATAAAGCACANTAAAGTTACACCTCGGTGAATCTTGAGCAAAGATATAGGCTATACTCCTAAACTTAATATTGTATTGGTATTTGGGTATAAAGCACACTCAAGTCTCGGAGCGTTTGAGTTATGAGAATATCTTAAATTGGCAAAAGCAAAATGAGGATAACAGTGAAGACAACGTTCAACAAAAACCACACTATTGCGTCAGTACTGCGGCACTAAAGGCTACAGCGTCAATCATCCGTCACTCCCGAGTGGGATAGGTCCAGATGCACGTTAAAGTCCTTGAAGTGGATGCAGGCCATACGAAATGGGAAATGGCTATATTTCCTATACATTGATAAAAAATATCGACCAATTACAATTTACTATTCAAGAGTAAAACAATTAATGAAAACAATTAATGATAGGGTCTGGTATTTCAACTCAGGGAAAATTGCAGCTTTATTGTATTGCTGGTGGAAACCTACTTCCGTGCTTGATGCTCACATTGTGCGTTTTCTAAAGGAGGAGAAGGAACTACCATTAAACCACAACGTAAACACAAAGCAGACGCGCCGTTTGTTAGAATGCTTTTGTCAAGTTCAATGTTAACCGGCGGTGGAAGGAATGTTGTTCTGCATTTATTGCCTAGCACAGTTCGGTGCAAGACACGTCTGGTCTGAAAAGCAGCACTGCACATGCCGTGATATCTGTATTGAGAAATGACCCATCCAATTCAAAATCACCATGAATTGGCTATAGGCCATGTTTATAATCATTTAGTATAATGCCCAAACTTAATTAGATATACTGGGGGAAAATACATCATGCAATTGTATTTAACACAATGGAACTGAAATAACAACATTACAAATAATGTTTCAAATGGCAGGCATTGCTATTTACTGAGGCTTACTTGAATAGAAATGCTATGGGGCACATACAGCTGAACAGTCAGGCCCATGTGTTTCTACGTCAGCAAAAAAAAGTGATACAAGCGCCTTAAGCTGTGTTGAAATGGGCCTATGAGGGGTAATAGCTTCACATGTTTTTATCGTCATATTTTGGTCTCGTACGTCAAGTGATGTCTGGTTCTGAGAGTAGCACCAGGATAATATAATAACATTTGTGGGTTTGGGTTGGAATACCAAAAAACTCAGACGGGTTTCCAAACGTCTCTCGCTATGAGTAAAGCTGCAGAAGAAACGTATGACCTGAAGCGTTGGCATCATTATCTACAGTGTGGAATAGGCTTTGATATCGTTCCTCTCAAATTCTGTCAGAATCCATACCAAACACAAACGTCACCAATCCAGGTTGGACCGTAAAACTAGTGCTTCAGCTCGTCTTTGTAGTTGTTGCATTTATCAATGTAAAAGGGAAATAACCTACATTCTGAAAATGAACACTGTTCTGACTATGTGGCTAGTAGTAGTTTATTATTATTACATTACTTTATGCAGCGTTGCCTAGGATACATATGGCACATATTATGGTACGCCTACGTCTTCATCAATGCGTCTGTAGTATATGCTTTAATCCGAAATCTCGCTCTGCTAAATTTTTCCATTGGCAACATTCCCCAAAAGTGTCTATATTTCACCAACGAGAGAAGTACATGCCTATGTGGTGTGTCAACTGACTTTAAAACAGAGCACAGCAAAAAGAAAGCAACAGGACGATGCAAAGGTGATGATGTAAAGCGTTTGAATGACGACGCACCTTTTACACCCTGACTCATCTAGACCGGCGTTAAGAGTAGTATGCAGCCGGAGCGCGCCTTAGCTCTGCTCACTATCCAACAATTAAACTGTTCGGAACCGGACAGATACGTAAATCACGTCTCAAAAGACTGTAAAACAGATTATAGTGCGTAAAATTGATATTCAAACGAGCGAACATTCGGAGAATATTATTTCATAGTTACGCAGGACGATAGCCACTATGAGGTCCTCTCAACACGAATGGAAGCATGTGTGGGGAACCAAGGCTAGAAACTACTTTAAAATAGTATTTTCCATAATTTCCTTCCTTTATTTAACTAGGCAATTCAGTTAAGAACAAATTCTTATTTTCAATGAAGACCTAGGAACAGTGGGTTAACTGCCTTGTTCAGGGACAGAACGACAAATGTGTACCTTGTCAGCTCGGGGATTTGATCTTGCAACCTTTCGGTTACTAGTACAAGGCTCTAACCACTAGGCTACCTGCCAAGATTGACACAAAATAATGTTAACGTTGTGAGATTTACTGTATATTACCGAGATATGAACAACTGAAGATGGGGACCACGTGACACTCAAGGTCAAGGCCGGATTAAGGAAGTCTGCATTTGCCTCATGCTCTGTTTTCTTCTTGAACATCAAAACATTCCTCGTATCCACCCAGAACAGGATATATAGACTAACAACCGATATTGAATATGCAACTCATTTATTGACGCTTGAAGTGAATTTAATTTGTTTTAGTTTGCATATAAAGGCCTATAGCTGAAGTCAGTTTAACCTTTGTAGCCGTATTTGACTGATTTCGTATTGAATAGGCTAGTAATTATGCTCATTTTAAATAGGCCTACCAAATTAACACAATCCTGTCTAAACCATTCATATATATTTTGAAGTAGCCTATTGGCCTAGGCCTGCGTAAACGTCCAAGGGTTCCAAGAGTATTAATGAGTAATAAGAGCATCAGTAGGTGATACAAGTAAGGCTAAGTATTAACATACAACACGTCATAGCTAGCCATTTCAAATATGGCTGTGTTTGCAGGCCTTCAACTTTCAAAGTATATTTAAGCAATAAGGCCCGAGGGGTGTGGTATATGGCCAATATACCACGGCTACGGGCTGTTTTTACGCACGACACAGCGTGTGTCTGGACACAGTCCTTAGCCGTGGTATATTGACCATATACCATAAACCCCAGCGGTGCCTTATTGCTATTATAAACTGGTTACCAACGTAATTAGAACAGTAGAAATACATGTTCTGTCATACCCGTGGTATACTGTCTGATATACCACGGCTGTCAGCCAATCAGCATTCAGAGCTCGAACCACACAGTTCATTATAAATCATATATTTGGCACGAACGGCACAGTAGCTTTTACCCATCACCAAAATCATGAGCCCCGGAAAGACTGTTATTCGGCATGAAAAGCACGAGATTATTTATAAAGGGTACGGACACTTTAAAAGTTGTATTTTTTTTTTTTTTAAGTTTTGATGCAGCTTTCATGATGGAGCATAATATGTCAAATGCATCACTAACTTAATGCGTAAAACTCATATTTAAAATATATTATAAACGGTTTGAATGTAACTTTACATTACATTGAAATTTCTGAACTCCATTTCTTGGTCGTAGACCATCCTCATTTCAATGTGTACTTCTACCGATCATTATTCTATTTTATCTTGAACTATCCCTATATAAACAGGGTTTGCAAACAGAATCACATATATAACACATATATTCCACGAAGTAACATTTAATTTATACAACATACTGGGATTAAAACAATTTATTAAGCATTACGCTATATTTTTTATAAGTACTGTTTTACAAGCGTTATAAACAGTATATATTGGGAATATGATTGCATAATACGTTTCCTAGTCTACTGCAGTAACAACATTGACATATAGCCTATATATACCTGCATGTATAGCACGAGTTAAACAGTTAAGCAGATTTAAGTGTTACATTAAAGCAGGCAAGTGCTGTATTTACAGGCCTCTAAAACATTGTCTTTAGAGGGCTTGGTTCTTGTTTTATTTATTCTTTTCAAAAGACGAATTGGAGATGCAATTGCGCAGGCAAAATAGCAAACCAAATCCCAATCCAAAAAAAGCACCACGTCGACGTTTTCTTTCCTTCATTTCTTTGTTCATACACCAAAAACAATGTCCCTCGTCCAAATCGTCTAGCTCAAGCCTGGCTGGCTACGGCGCACTGGTCTTGACTTTGGCCACGAACTTCTTCTCTTTAACTCTCCTGTTTTGAAACCAGATCGTAATCTGCCTTTCTGACAAGTTGGTTCCTGTTGAAATCTTTCTCCTCTTATCTTTCGTGATGAATTTGTTGGCGGCATACTCTTTTTCCAGTTCCTTTAGCTGCATCTTGGTGTACGGTATTCTTTTCTTTCTACCGCGACGAAAGGAGTTGCCATCGTGTTGGTGGGCCACTACATCTGTAATGGACAACAAAGAGAAACTGGAGTCTGGAAAATGTGCATTTAATTCTACAATTCAGTCTTTCTCATTGACAGGGATAACCCACGTTGCGTTTTTCGGGAAACGGCAGTGTATAACTGCCTACACGTTGATGCATTAACACTACAATGAGGTATTCATAAACTCAGAAAACCAGGAAGACTACAACGACCAAAATGGTCGCTCATATAAACGTGCGTGCCTATACAGAGACACATTAACATCCAATATTCAGCCCAAACATGTGATAGAATAAGGGATTGAAAATCATCATGATGGCTTGCGATTAATGCACAAAATGAAGGGTACTTATATTGCGAAATCATGCATTAGAAAAAGCGTGAATTAATTTGCCTTATACAGGCTATTCAACCCATGTCACAATGTGTCCCATTACAGTAATCTAATAATGTACTAAGACAGTGTTCAGAGCATATGTTTTTACCTGCCAACGCAGATTTCCAAAGGTGTCCGGCTTGACTCTGGTCCTTTGAGCAGTACATCTGACCGCCCCAGCCATTCGTCAGTGCCCACGGCTGATAGCTGTCCATTGGAAGCAGCGTTTCGTGACGGGGCTCTCCTGCCCCGAGAGTCTGCACCACCGACACGTCCAGGTAGCTCGCCATGGACTGGTAGGGGCTTGGGTACCCGTGGTAAAACGCGAATTCTTTAGCCCGGCTCGGGTATTCTTCAGACGTGACCGGGGTGTCCATGTATTTTTCCGCAGAGTAGCTGAGCGCGCTGGGCTGGGTGCAGGACTTGAGCGAACCCCGCCCCATTCTGCAGGGATAATA